>NC_057794.1:82893298-83193298 GCF_018294505.1 Triticum aestivum | reverse complement strand
CTCCGCGTGGGCATCCACTGCCGCATCTTCCCCGGCTCCGTGTCGTCCCCTTCCTAGGCCTCGCCGTCGTCCACCACCGTGGTGCTCTCAGCGCGGCGTGGTCAATGTGGCCAACGACCGACTTCCATCGGAAGAGTACTGTATGTGGAGAGGCTGACAGCTGGGTCCACGGCACCAGCAAGGAAGTGCCTCCTTATTACGCGCAAAATAATTATTCCTCCACCTAACAGAAGGGACCCACCGGACAGGCCACCAGTATTTCACGGAAAAAATGTTTACCCCCTGGCTATTGGGACCCACCGGATGGGCCACCGTATTTCATGAAAAAAACGTTTGCCCTGACTGCTGGGACCCACTGGACGGACCATCGTATTTCGTGAAAAAAATGTTCCCCCCGCTGTCAGCTCGGACCCACCGGAAGTGCCTCCTTATTACGCACAGAAAAATGAATACTCCCCCTACTAGCTGGGACCCACCATGGTGGGAGGCTGACTTGTGGGCCTACTAAGTTGATGGGGACGGAGGGCTTTGTCAACTTAGTCAATATGAACGATTCTAGCTCTAGTGACCATACGATGTCCATCCAACGGCCGTCGTGCTTCTTCAATCTCTGCTCTTCCTGCTCCAGTCGCTCAAACAAGCGCCGGTGGAACAGCCTGCTCCCTCCTCCCCGCGGCCGGCTATGCTGATGCGCAGGCCTAACCGCCCCACCGTACTCCCATCGCTGGCCTAGCCATCCCTCTACTCACCCACACCTGTTGTTATTCTCCGGCGACGGCAGATGAACCAGTAAACCCTCGTACAGTCATACTCCCCTCCGCGTGGGGAACAACTGTCGAGTCTTCCCTGCCTCCGTGTCGTTGCCTTCCTAGGCCTCGCCGTCGTCCATCGCCCTGGTGCTCTCGGCGCGGCCTGGTCAACATGGTCAACGACTGACATGCATCTGAAGTGGACTGTACATGAAGAGGCCGACAGCTGGGTCCACGGCCGCACGCAAGGAAATGCCTCCTTATTACGCGCAAAATAATGATTCCTCCACCTGACATCAGGGACCCACCGAAAGGGCCTCTGTATTTCGCGAAAAGAAAATTACCGTCGCTGACAGCTCGGACCCACTAGCTATATCTTCGCATGCAAGGAAGTGCCTCCTTATTACGCACAAAAAATGAATACTCCCCCTGTTAGCTAGGACCCAGTATAGTGGCAGGCTGACTTGTGGGCCTACTAAGTTGACGGGGACGGAGGGCTTTGTCAACTTAGTCAATATGCACGATTCTAGCTCCAGTGACTATACGATGTCCATCCAACGGCTGTAGTGCTTCTTCAACCTGTGGACTTCTTGCTCTGGCTGCCCAAACCAGCACCGGTCGTGCCTCGTGCTCCTGCCTCCCGTGGCCGGCTGCGATACGGCGGAGGCCTCACCACCCCCTACTACTCCCACCGTTGGCCAGGCCATCCCTTTACTCACCCACACCCCCTATTATTCTGTGGCGACGGCGGCCTCACACCGCAGCGAACCAGTGAAGCCTCGTACTCCTCTATGCGTGGGCATCCACTGCCACGTCTTCCCTGGCTCCGCGTCGTCCCCTTACTAGGCCTCGTTGTCATCCACCGCCCTGGTGCTCTCGGCGCGCGTGGTCAACATGGTCAAGGAACGGCTTCCATCGGATGTGGACTGTACGTGGAGAGGCTGACAGGTGGGTCCACGGCCGCAGCAAGGAAGTGCCTCCTTATTACGTGCAAAATAATAATTCCTCCACCTGACAGCGGGGACCCACCAAACAGGCCACCATATTTCGTGAAAAAAACGTTTCCCACCTGACTGCTGGGACCCACCAGCTACACCTTCGCACGCAAGGAAGTGCGTCCGGGCCAAAAAAACGATTCGCCCCCCTGACTGCTGGGACCCACCAGCTACATCTTTGCACGCAAGGAAGAGCCTGACAGTCGGGACCCACCTGGTCGAAGCATACGTAGCGTTGTCATTCTGGTCGCGAATGTGTATGTACATACTGGTCGATGTACAGGCGTGCACGTGTCGTAGTAGAGGCGCGCACGTAGCATGTACACATATGTACAGCGGCCAGGGTGCAAGAAAGAAAATACGACCACATATGTGTACATACGGGCGGGGTCTCGAACGCCTACTCATGCATACGTATGGCCAGGGCTCGTGTACATGGCTGGGTTGGAACAGAGAAACAGCGTCGTCGTCGTGTTCATGGGGAGGCAACGGAATGCGTCGTGTTCATGGGGAGGCAACGGAATGCGTCGTGTTCATCGGGAGGCAACGGAACGTGTGGGAGCCAATCGGCTGGGTCAGAACGGAATGCGTGGTCGTGTTCATCGGGAGGGCTTGGACGGAACAGGCGATGGAAACGAGGCCTGGCGTACCGCAGAACGGAGGAAAAAGACCTCCTACGGTCGAAACGGGGGTCCTGTTGATCGGGAGGGGTGTGGCGTACCGCAAAATGGAGGAAACGGACCTCCTACGGTCGAAACGGGGTCTTGTTGATCGGGAGGGGTGTGGCGTACCTCAAAACGGACGAAACGGACCTCCTACGGTCGAAACGGGGGTCCTGTTCATCGGGAGGGGTGTGGCGTACCGCAAAACGGGACTCCACGGGATACTATTCATCTCCACCGTCGACCTCCTCCAGCCTCCACGGGCTACCGTCGACCACCTCAAGCCTCCACGGGCTCCTGTTCATCTAGCCTCCACCGCGCGTTACTCCACCGGCTACTGTTCAACCACCCCTCCATCGTCTACTGTTCATCCAGCCCTCCACACCACGGGGTCATGTTCATCCAGAAGCAACGCCACCGCTCATTGTTCATCCAAAACCCCCCGCAACGCTCACTGTTCATCCCAGAGGCAACATCGATCGGCTTCTATTAGCAGCAGTAGTGAAGGAATCGCTCGATCGGGTTCAGTTAACAGCCATCGATCGATCGCTCGGGTTCAGTAACGCGTAGCCTGCAATGCAATCGCTCGGGTTCAGTTAGAGCCCAACGCCTCGCTCGGGTTCAGTTAGAGCCAACGCCTCGCACACACGCGCGTACGTGTACGGGAGAAACACGCATCACTCGGCCCCCGACCTCCCACCGTAACCGGGAACTCCCCGAAATTTTCCCCGCCCTCGCTTCTACCACGGTTTTTTCCGTCATGGACGGCCCAAAGAATGTCATGCAGCTGCGTCTCCGGCCTGCCCAGGACGAAAAGCCCATTTTCTGTCACGATTTTTTGTCACAGAAGTAGGAGCCCACCACATCAATGATGATACCGGGTTTTGTCACAATTCTCGTCATAGAAGTGTCATATGTATGACAGAAAAAAAATTGTTCGGCCCAAAATGTCACGGATGTGTCTTTTTTTGTAGTGTTTGGGGTCCCCAACCGCATCATCACCGATAACGGCTCGCAGTTCACTAGTAATCTCTTCAAGTCATATTGTGCTAACCTTGGAACACAGATCTGCTACGCCTCGGTGGCACACCCCAGGAGCAATGGCCAAGCCGAACGCGCCAACGTAGAGGTCCTGAGAGGCCTCAAGACCAGGACCTTCAAGAAGAAGCTCGAAGCCTGCGGCAGAGGCTAGCACGACGAGCTCCAGTCCGTGTTGTGGTTGATCCGCACCACCCCCACCAAGCCAACAAGCGAAACCCCATTCTTCCTCATCTACGGAGCAGAAGCAGTCCTCCCTCACGAGGTCAAGCATCGCTTCGCACAGGTCCTGGCGTTTAATGAGACGCAGCAGGACGCCACGCGGGGGATGGACCTCGTGCTGGGGGAGAAACGTCGCCACGAAGCTGCACTACGGGCGGCAAGATACCAGCAGGTGCTACGGCGGTACCACTATCGTAGCGTCCGCTCCAGGACTCTTGAGGTGGGTGACCTCATCCTTAGGCGGGTGCTCTCCAGGGAAGGGCTGCAAAAGCTCTCACCCATGTGGGAGGGCCCGTTCAAGGTCGTCCACGTCTCCAGGCCTGGCGCCGCTCGCCTGGAGACGTAGGACGGGGTACCCGTCCAGAACGCCTGGAACATCCAACACCTCCGGAAGTTCTACCCATGAAGAAAGGCCCAGCACCTGTGAAGAAGGCCTGGTGCCTGTGAAGAAAGGCCCAGTGCCTGTGAAGCAAGGCCCAGTGCCTGTGAAGAATCGCCGCCCGTGACACTCTCACGTAATAATGAGTGGGGCTGTACGCACCCTGGAGTCTCAGGAGTGCCACCCTTGGGCCTCAGGGGCTCCCTCACACGCCCAGTGGCAGCACTTAGCTCCGCGCTGGTGAGAAGACTTCGAAGACTAGACTAGGTGTCGGACGCGTCTTTTCATTTGCTTTCCGAAGTTGGCTTGCCCCTCTTTTAATTGCAATTTGCTTTCTGGTGTCTCTTGTTGGTCCCGTTTTATCGCTTTATGCCTCTGTTTTGCCTTCACCTCTTTGGTCGACCTATACACTCCCTCGCGTCCCTTGCGAGGGGGCTGAACAGGTACCTTCATGAGCTTCCTCCTCCTGTCTTTTCGCGAGGCACCCTCGTCCGAGCCCACAAGCTGGCGCACTTCTCTTAATCCGTGCCCCACGGGTATCATGATGGGAAGTGTCGGGTCAAGGCCAACGGTGCCTATGACCAAGCCCCGGGTGAACAATAAACCTCTTGATGAATTTTTTGCAGTTCCTAAGCACATATCAGGTCAAGGAGGCCTCGACAGGTACTAGGAAGCAAGCACCTCGTGAGGAGGAGGCCACTCAAAGCAAGTCGAGCTAAGTTATCCCTACATAAAACGACGATGTCATGACACAACACAAGAACAGCAAACATAACATAACAATTAAGATCATGGTCCGGCACACGCCCATCCGGGGCCCATTCTGCTTTGTTTCTGATGCGGGAAGGAAAAGAAGAACAAAATAAAAGCGGCGCCTATAGTGGTCCATGGGGCCAAACCCCAGCGCCTTCCTGAGCTCAGCCGGACCCCTCCTCACGCTTCACGGAGGCGCGGCAATGAGAAGACCCACCACCGTCTTCGAAGCGGGCACATCGGCGCGGTGGCTGGTCGCAGCCGCCACTGCTGGAGTTGTCGCTGGGCGAAGAGCTGTCTTAGCTGGACGAGGCGCGGTCGGCACCAAGGGCAGGTCCGCCCTCATCCTCGTCCAGCCGTTGCCAAGGCCAAGCACCTCCTCATCGTCGTTCACCTCAGGGCAGCACCCGGTGCGGCGACCATCTTCCCCAAACACCCTTACATAGAGGGTCGCGTCGCCATCGTACTTAAAGTGGAGGGTGCACCGCCTGCCCAAGCTGCGCACACGGGCGAACGCCTGCCAACCGCGGGCCAGAGCTAAATTGCCCGCGGCGGAGACCTCGACTGGGACCCATGAAGCCCTACTGCAGCAGCCATTTTCTTGCAACCAAAGCCCGCCTGGATCTGAGGCCGGCAGCTCGTCGATGAAGAAGTGCGGGAGTTGAAGCTAGTTGCTGGCCGGGTTCTCCGACCAAACGACGAACTCCGGCAGCATCTCCGCCGAGGGGAAGCGCGGCCGGGGAGGCCGCACGACCACGGAATGTCTCCCCTCATCAACAAGACCGCCACGACCGGAGCGACCCCTACCCTGCGAAGAAGCACCACCGCGGCTGCGCGGGCCGCGGCGGGGTCGCGGTGTGCTTGAGGGGACGGCCTCGTCCACGCTTGGGCACCGGAGAACCGGGCCCCTCACGAGGGGCCTTCCCCATCTCCGCGGCAGTGAACCTCCTTGGCGGTGCCATTCGAAGCAGGAGTGGAGCAAGGAAGGAGAAGAGGTGGAAGAGACAAAGGAAAGATGGGTGACGGGGGCTCCGCCCCCCTCCCATTTATACCAGGAGAAGGCCAACCAGCACCCCCCACGATCACAGGTAATGATGGTTTCCCTTGCATGTCGCATGGACTTGTCAACTCGAGCAGTTGCCGAGGCAGCATGGGGAAGCGGAGATGCCCACGTCCAATCAACCGCCACGCGTTGACCGAGGCTGCAGGCAATTGGGGCCTACGGCGCTCTGCACTTGACCTTTGGCTTCACCTCGAAGCCAATCCCGAGCGCGCCTTGGGCCCGGGGGCTACTCTCGGCGTTCTGGGAACGTGGGTCCCCAGACTTGCCTGCCTGCGGCCCACGGCGTGGCTTTGCTAGCACGCCCATATGGCTCATCTTCATCAACGAGGCATTCAAGACCCTCGCGAGGGGCCATGCCTCGCGAGGAGGATGACGCAAGACCTCCTCAGGAGCGGCCTCGCCAGGTTGGCTCGCGAGGGGCGGAGAGATCAAGGCAGGGCAAACCTCGCGAGGTTCTCATGACGTGATCCATGACGATCGAGGCCAGGCGGGCACCAGCGTGCACAGCGTCCTTGTTTCCTCTTTGGTGCTAAGGGGGCAAGGGCAGGTGAGGGAGTCCTAGACTAAGGGGTCCTCGGGCGTCCGGCCTGTTATCCATGGGCCGGACTGATGGGCTGTGAAGACATGAAGGCCGAATACTGTACCTGTGTCCAGATTGGACTCTCCTTGGCGTGGAAGGCAAGCTTGGCGACCGACTATGAAGATTCCTTCTTATGTAACCGACTCTATGTAACCCTAGATCCCCCCTGGTTTCCATATAAACCTGAGGGGTCATTCCGGAAAGGATATACTCATTACCATAGTCATACAGGCTAGGCTTTTAGGGTTTAGCCATTACAATCTCGTGGTAGATCAATTCTTGTAATACTAAGATTCATCAAGATCAATCAAGCAGGAAGTAGGGTATTACCTCCATAGGGAGGGCCTGAACCTGGGTAAACATCATGTCCCCTGTCTCCTGTTACCATCGATCCTAGATGCACAGTTCAGGACCCCCTACCCGAGATCCGCCATTTTTGACACTGACATTGGTGCTTTCATTGAGAGTTCCGCTGTGCCATCAACAAAAGGTTTGATGGACCCTTCAATTGTCTATAGTAATGCCGTCCAAGGTGGAACTTTCCTCCCCGAATAGATTTTTGTGTTCGGCGGCTTCGTACTATGGGCCAACTCGCTTGGCCGTCTGGAGCAGGTCGATAGCTATGCCCCTGGCCATCAAGTCAGATTTGGAAGCTTGAACTATGTCATGGATATCCGTGGAGACTTGATCTTCAATGGATTTGAGACCGCGACGGTCACTCCCCCTCGCTCCGATGAATGTGACCTAAATCTGTCATCAGACCAGGTTCTGGAGATGGTTCCTATAACTGCTACGACCTTAGATCCGGAGCAGTTTGTGTTGGGGAACGTTGCAGAAAACAAAAATTTTCCTACGGTTTCACCAAGATCGATCTAGGAGTTCATCTAGCAACGAGTGATTAGATGCATCTACATACCTTGTAGATCGCGAGCGGAAGCATTCAAAGAACGGGGATGAGGGAGTCGTACTCGACGTGATTCGAATCACCGAAGATCCTAGCACCGAACGGACGGCACCTCCGCGTTCAACACACATACGGAACAGCCACGTCTCCTCCTTCTTGATCCAGCAAGGGGGGAGGAGAGGTTGAGGGAGATGGCTCCAGCAGCAGCACGACGGCGTGGTGATGATGGAGCTGCAGTACTCCGGCAGGGCTTCGCTAAGCACTATGGAGGAGGATGATGTGTTGGAGAGGGAGAGGGAGGCACCAAAGGCAAAGGTAAGAAGTCCTCCATCTCCCCCACTATATATAGGAGGGCCAAGGGGGGGGCACCGGCCCTAGGAGATCTAATCTCCTAGGGGTGCGGTCAAGGGGAGGAATCCCTCCTCCCCAAGGCACCTAGGAGGTGCCTTCCCCTCCTAGAACTCTTCCTCCTTGAAACCCTAGGTGCATGGGCCTCTTGGGGCTGGTGCCCTTGGCCCATGTAGCCCAAGGCGCACCCCCTACAGCCCATGTGGCCCCCCCGGGACAGCTGGCCCCACCCGGTGGACCCCGGAGACCCTTCCGGTGGTCCCGGCACAATACCGATGACCCTGAAACTTGTCCCGATGGCCGAAATAGGACTTCCCATATATAAATCTTTACCTCCGGACCATTCCGGAACTCCTCGTGACGTCTGGGATCTCATTCGGACTCCGAACAACATTCGGGTTACTGCATATACATATCCCTACAACCCTAGCGTCACCGAACCTCAAGTGTGTAGACCCTACGGGTTCGGGAGACATGTAGACATGACCGAGATCGCTCTCCGGTCAATAACCAACAGCGGGATATGGATACCCATGTTGGATCCCACATGCTCCTCGATGATCTCATTGGATGAACCATGATGTCGAGGATTCAAGCAACCCCGTATACAATTCCCTTTGTCAATCGGTATGTTACTTGCCCGAGATCTGATCGTCGGTATCCCAATACCTCGTTCAATCTCGTTACCGGCAAGTCACTTTACTCGTACCGTAATGCATGATCCCGTGACCAGACACTTGGTCACTTTGACCTCATTATGATGATGCATTACCGAGTGGGCCCAGTGATACCTCTCCGTCATACGGAGTGACAAATCCCACTCTTGATCCGTGTCAACCCAACAGACACTTTCGGAGATACCCGTAGTATACCTTTATAGTCACCCAGTCACCTAAAGCACTCCTACGGTATCTGGGAGTTACACGATCTCATGGTCTAAGGAAAAGATACTTTGACATTGGAAAACTCTAGCAAACGAACTATACGATCTTATGCTATGTTTAGGATTGGGTCTTGTCCATCACATCATTCTCCTAATGATGTGATCTTGTTATCAATGACATCCAATGTCCATAGTCAGGAAACCATGACTATGTGTTGATCAACGAGCTAGCCAACTAGAGGCTTACTAGGGACATGTTGGTGTCTATTATTCACACATGTATTACAATTTCCGGATAACACAATTATAGCATGAATAAAGACAATTATCATGAATAAGGAAATATAATAATAATGCTTTTATTATTGCCTCTAGGGCATATTTCCAACAGTTTGCACCATACAAAGCCACAGAGTCTGTGGCGTTGGAGCCGCACACAAACTCAACACCAGGCAATATCAGTGTCAACGGAATTTCGGACTCGTTTCCGACTATAAATTCAGAACCTTGTGCGCTCCCAGACATCGAGCTGGATCGATTATCAATCATCGAGTTCAGCGCCGCAGATGTCTTCCAACACTCGCCCTTTCGCGATGTGTTGAATTCGTTGAAAAACCTGTCACCGATGGGGGACTGACAGCCGAACTATGTCCGGTTCGAGCTAGAGGTTGACAATGGAAAATTTCGCTTCCCACCCGCCACCCACTTCATAGCCACTGTCGAGGACTTAACCAACATGCCCGCTTCTGGCTCTGAAGACATTGACAGCATAGACGATGATGCCGATAAGGATCAAGGCCAAGACCCGCCAGTCAGCAGGCGTGGGACGGCCACCCCTTCATATGACGTGTGCATGATCGATACACTTAAAAAGCTTCGCGGCAAGGACAAGGGAGATCCAGTTAAAACTCCTGAGACACGGTCTAAGTTCCGGCGCCACAAACGCCGCCCCAAGTCACGCCGCAGCAACGATGGCACTGGAGAAAATAGTACTCCGGACGGTGCAAAAGCAATGAAGACCCTGTGGGAGCAATATTCGAGCAGGAGGAACATGAAAACGGGAAAGCCAGCCCCGATGAACAGGCCCCGCCCAGCGACGGTTCGAAGGACGAAAACTACCTTCCGCTCTCCGAAGACGAGGTAAGCCTCGGTGACGAAGACTTCATCGTACCCGAAGAGCCCCTTGAGCAGGAGCGCTTCAAGCGCAGGCTGATAGCTACGGCAAGGAGCCTGAAAAAGAAGAAGCAGCAGCTTCAAGATGACCAAGACCTACTCAACGATAGATGGACCGAAGTCCTGGTCGCTGAAGAATACGGTGTTAGTGGCCTAGCCAAAAGCTGCCCAAAGCACATATTGTTATACCAGTCCGATGACGGGGCTTTGGAGCCCATACCATCGTCACACAATGCGGTAGGTCGTCGACAACTCTGTCCGGATAAAGACGCAACTCAAGCCGAACACCAGACCGCCCACCTCATCGTAAAGGCAAGAACAACACACATCAGGATTACCCAGACAACCTGCAGAGGGACTTGGACAATAGAGCAGGAAACGCAAGACCGATCTACGGATCGTGAAAGCATGCTTTGATACGTGACAATGGCTACCTATTCGGACGTGTCAAACCTTGCCACGCCCGATCCAAAAATCGCAAAGGGACTCCTTCGGAATTACATCACAGTGTGGCCCAACATAGAGGTGTCACACACCCGCTTTGCTTCACTGATGAAGTAATGGATCATGAATTCCCCGAAGGATTCAAACCCGTCAATATTGAATCATACGACGGAACAACCAATCCCGCAGTATGGATTGAGGACTTTATTCTCCACATCCACATGGCCCGTGGAGACGACCTCCATGCCATCAAATACCTCCCACTAAATCTCAAAGGGCCAGCACGACATTGGCTAAATAGCCTGCCCGAAAATTCCATCGGCATCTGGGAGGACTTGGAAGAAGCCTTCCTTGACAACTTCCAAGGTACATATGTCTGGCCACCCGATGCTGATGACTTAAGTCACATTGTCCAGCAGCCCGGAGAATCAGCCAGGGAGCTCTGGACTCGGTTCTTAGTCAAAAAGAACCAAATCATCGACTGTCTGGACGTGGAAGCCCTTGCGGCTTTCAGACACAGCGTCCGGGACGAATGGCTTGCACGCCACCTCGGCCAAGAAGGACCTAAATCCATGACAGCCCTCACTGCTTTGATGACCTACTTTTGTGCGGGAGAAGAAAACTGGCTTGCTCGTAGAAGCAATAGCACCAGCAACCATGGCACCTCCGAAATCCGAGACGGCAATGGCAAGCCACGAGGAAGCAAAAACAATAGTCGCAATGACAATGAAAGATCAGGCGACACAGCGGTCAACGCCGGATTCAGCAACCCCAAGCCTGGTCAGTGGAAGAATCCATTCAAGGCGAATCGAGATGAACCATCCAACCTGGACAGGATAATGGACCGACCCTGCCAGATGCATGGCCACCCCGATAAACCAGCTAATCATACCAACAAAAACTGTTGGGTCTTTAAACAGGCCGGCAATCTCAACGCCAAACATAGAGGGAGGAGGCCACCAAGCGACAGGGATAACGGAAAGGTTCACCAACGAAACACCGGGGGTCAGAAGCATTCCCCACCCGAGGATCGACTACTCCTAGAACGAAAATAGCAACCCGGCTTCCGCCGCCCACTCCGTACACCTACAAAGTTTGTACCGCGCATACATAATTACGCACTCAAGATACCATGGGCATTGGCGGAAGCACAATACGGACAAGCCTGCAAGCACTCCAGTAAAATTTTTATTATTATTTATTTTCTTTTTATTTCTTCCTTCGCTATCCTTTAAAAACACGTGACGAACAGGATAAACATCAGAAACTGGCTCTATCGGAGTCCGGATCTGTACACTCACCTAAGGGTCTATTTCCATCAAGGATTCCCCCCACCGAGGACTGGCGGCACAGACATGCGACAGGTGGTCCAAAATAACTTTTTGTAGACCGCACTTTCCGTTTCTCGAGCCTGTACTATGCCTGTTCCTCCGCCTCCAACCCCGAGCATGTCAAATAGCCGGTAGGATGGCTTATATATATATATATATATATATATATATATATATATATATATATATATATCGTAAGTAATCATTGGCATATCGCTCAGTTCCCATTAAACAATATCCGAACTAATCATCCACATTGTTTCCCCAACAAATATGGCCCCTGCGGTTATTCCACAGAAATACCTTGGCATAACCTGCCAGGGCTTGGTGTGGGAACAAATGAGTTACCAGTAAAAGTCCGAACAACTCTATATCATACTTCGGCGTCGCAAGTTTGGCCTTATATGCATCAGCTCCAAATCATTGTCTTGGGTCAATAGTTGGGTTGCCCGGCTCCTATGCTTGCTACCCTACGTTCCGCTCTATCGGCTAGGGTAGTAAAGGGAGAACTACTACGATTGTGCCCTGCTCTAAACCGGACGAGCACCTCAGTAGAGAAAGCCGAAAACTGACTGTCATGATGCGGCATGAGCTGGTCAACCACTTGACGACTTCTTGGAATCTTTAGTGATTCTCCATGTCACACGAGGGATCTTTTTCAGATCAAATATGTAAGGCACCATACGCCGCATACATACCAGGGACTATGTCGTAGCCCCACAATAAAACTCCTATGGCTAAGTGAAAGCGTTAATGCCCTATAGTCCGATTGCCTGGTTCGCCGCATTATCACCTCCTTCATGGACCAAGACATTGGATAAAGAGTGATTTAATGCCTTTCGGAACACCCCCGTACTTCCTATGAGGGGGTTGAAGCCGAGACTGGAAAACTTTTAGATTATATCAAAACGGCCGCACAGTAGGAATTCAAGCTTTCAAGCAAAACATAAATAGTTTAACTATAAAATTGTCTTTTACAATTTTCATACACCTCACTCGAACATTATGTCTTTCGAGCATTGACCCTCTATAAAGCGGGCGACCTCTAGGATGTCTTCAAAATAATGCCCCAGTTCCGGGCGGCCCTTGCCTTTGGGTGGACTCTTCGTCGCAACATCTATGGCCTTCATCTTCCCCAGAATGTTTTGACTCGGGCAAAAGCCATTCGCGCACCCTCAATGCACGATGATCGCTTCACAGCATTGATACGTGGCACCGCATCAACAAGCCTCTGCACCAAACCGAAATAGCTATTCGGAACAGGCTCGGTTAGCCACAATCGGATTATGACATCCTTCATCGCAGCGCCGGATATCCTATGTAGTTTGGCCCATTGGGACATTTGTTCATTGAGCAATAGAGGGCGCTCTGATGCGCCAAACTGCGACCAAAAAAGCTTCTCCGTTGCATATCCATCTCGCGCTTGGTAATACTGCGCCGCGTCGGCAGAACTCTTCGGTAAGTCCAAAAACTCGTCCGAAGAACTCCATACTTGGTTAAGCTGGGCATAGTTCGGGTCACCGAACTTAGTTTGCAGTAGAAAGGGCTTTCCAGCCGCAATCTCCCTCACCTGTCGAACCTCCTCACGGGCTGCCCTGGATTCCGACCGCGCTGCTTTAGCCTCTTGTAAGGCGTTGTCCAGATCAGCCATTAAGGCTTTACTCTCCTTCTCCAGAAATTCACAGCGGCCGGTACCATTCTCCAGTTCGAGCGTCATAGTGGATATCTTCTCCTCATCTTGGCGTCGTGCAGCTTGTTTGGCTTTTAATTCAGCCGATGCCTTTTCGGCAGCAGCATTACTGCGACGGGCCTGCTCCTTGGCCTGGGCCAGCTCCGCTCGAAGAACTTCAACGGCGGCAGCACCATCTGCAGCCATGCATATTCCAGCATCTAAATCTCAGCATCATGCTTACACCACAGAAATGTATGAGGATTGCCCCGAATACATACCTTGCGACTTGTCAAGATGCATATTGATTAAAGCAAGATCATCCCCTGCCACATCAAGCTTCCGCTGCAAATCAGCAATTTCCATAGTCCGGGAAGCGGCCAAGGGGGAAGCAGCCTGTGTTCAAGGTTGATCAAGTTAGTCCTCAAACAATCCTTTTCGATCTTCCGTTTTACTTCCTAGTGGAAGCCAACCCGAGTATCAGGGGCTACTACCTATACACAGGCGCATCTTTGCAAATGAAACATAGCTGAAAACATTATGTCACAAACCTCGAAGCCCTTCAGTAGGCTCATGAAGGCTTCATTTAATCCGCTCTTCACGGACGAAATCTTTTCAATCACTGTACCCATCAAGGTACGCTGTTCCCCCGGGACAGATGCTTTCTGCAACATGTCCCGCAACATATCTGGAGTCCCCGGGTCTCCGGAAGCTGCTCCAAAAGCACAATCATCCTTTGAAGGAATCTGCTCACCCGTCTCCAAAATCACTGTCGGCTGTGAACCAGACAGTCTGGGGACTTTGTTGTCATCACCCCCAGAATCCCGGATGGTCGGAGGTCCACCTTTGGGTATTGCCTCTTTTGTCCCCTGGTCTAAAGGGACCCTCCGTGATGACACTTCAGAGTCATCCGCCTTATTGGGCGAGCAGGTCGAAGGAGGCGTCTTGCTCTCCATCATCTCTAGGAGGAGACTCCCCAAAGAAGAGGATCGCCCAAAAAAATTCTATGTCGACCTGTAAAAATGCATAAATGCGTTACGTGTATCTTCAGTAACAATAACGGAGCGGGACGCTATCAAAGTACTCCGGATTTGGCCGAGGGCTTGTCCCCTATTGGAGCTGCTCAATGGCGTCGCTTTCCAAACCCCAGCCGATCGACGGTGGCATCTTGCCCTTCTTGGAAGACCGCCCCTCCCAATCTTTGGAGGCGGCCATTTTCCTCCTGTTTGGAGAAGCGATACTGGGTCCTTTTCCGCCTCCATCTTCGGGCGAGGAAAGGTTGATTTCTCGGGACTCAGTGTCCGACTTACCTCCGGAACCAAGGTCATCTTGGGTCTTCTCGCCCTCCCCTGCTGGTGCCTGGTATGGTGCCGAGGCCAGCATCCTTGTTAACATAGGAGTAGCTGAGTCTTCGGGAAGGGGAGCCGGACACCTAATCCGTTCCACCTTCTTTATCCAGCCCTGAAAAAGGATGATATTGTTGGTATCTTGCCACTGGGTATTTGACTATAAGGTATTTGGTAAACGGGTAGTTACTTGGGTATCCGGATGGTTACAGTCTAGGCTGACATCTTCGGTGGTGTCCGGCCATTGCCTTCGTTTCCCCAAGAATAATCTCCACATTCCTTCGTGCGTTGTGCCAAAGAAGTGCTGGAGAGTCCACGGCCCTTCTGGATTGAACTCCGATAGGCGGAGAGGCCGTCGCTGGCGCGGCAGGGTCCGATGAACTAGCATTACGTTAACGACGTTGGCTATGTCGATGTCCCTCTCAATGAGGCTTCGGATGTGACTTCGCAGAGTTCGCACATCATTCGTTGATCCCCAATCCAGCCCCTTGTTAATCCATGATGCAAGCTAAATTGGGGGGCTGGATCGGAATGCGGGTGCAGTTGCCCACTTCGAGCCGCGGGGCTCGGTGATATAGAACCACCCCTGCTACCACAGATCGGACGATTTGGCAAAGGATCCTTTCAGCCAAACGGCGCTAGCAAGCTTGCTCACTGTAGCGCCACCGCACTCGGCCTCCTCCCCCTCTACCACTTGCGGCTTCACATCGAAGGTCTTGAGCAACAAGTCGCAGTGCGGAGGAGTTCGGAGGAGGGCTTCGCATGTGACAATAAACGCCGAGATGAGAAGAATAGAGTCCGGGGCCAAATCGTGAAAGTCTAGCCCGTAATTGAACATGAGCGCTCGGACGAAGGGGTTAAGTGCAAACCCCAACCCGTGGAGGAAGTGTGACACGAACACGACCCTCTCGCCGGATCTGGGGGTGGGAATAACCTACCCCTCGGCAGGAAGCCAATGGTGGATTTCAATGGTCAGGTACCTCGCCGCTCGAAGCTTTGCAATGCCTTCCTCCACAACAGAAGAAGCTACCCGCCGGCCTTGACGGCTGGATGCGGACATGATTGGGGTTGGTGGCGACCGAAACCCGAGTGTTGGAACTCGGGGTAGTAGGGGTTGAGAAAGAGGCAAGCGTGGAAGGAAAAGACAGGTCTGTACCCCTATATAAAGGCTGCAAATATCAAACGTCTCCTCTTGGGCCTCAAAAACTCGCTTGTTTCCAACGAGTTGTGCCCAAGCGACGGTTGGGTTACCGACGTCTGGGTTGACAGGAATCCCTTAAAAAGGGAGGCACGATCTCCACTTGGATAAGACATGCCAATAAGGCCACATCTTGGGACGTGCGGCGACGGGCCGGCTAAAATGGTTCGCAACTAGTGGTCGGGCAGGCGTGGTGTCATATTACGAAAAAGTGGTGGGTGGGTTGGACCCGTGAAATATTATGTCCTCTACAGTTGTGCAAACAAGTCCGGATACAATCATTACATCTGAAGATCAACTAGGAGTTCAGAAGGGGGAACCCGCCTTGCAATGCCGAAGACAATCTGCGCGCCGGACTCCTCGTCATTGAAGCCAGGTTCAGGGGCTACTAAGGGAGTCCTGGACTAAGGGGTCCTCGGGCGTCCAGCCTGTTATCCATGGGCTGGACTGACGGGCTATGAAGACAT
The DNA here is from genome assembly GCF_018294505.1 of Triticum aestivum. Classification (NCBI taxonomy): domain Eukaryota; kingdom Viridiplantae; phylum Streptophyta; class Magnoliopsida; order Poales; family Poaceae; genus Triticum; species Triticum aestivum. The sequence continues at coordinate 83,177,094 of NC_057794.1, read as the reverse complement.
GAAGGCCGAAGACTGTACCTGTGTCCGGATTGGACTCTCCTTGGCGTGGAAGGCAAGCTTGGCGACCGACTATGAAGATTCCTTCTTATATAACCGACTCTATGTAACCCTAGATTCCCCCCCCCCTCCGGTGCCCATATAAACTGGAGGGGTTAGTCCGGAAAGGATATACTCATTACCAAAGTCATACAGGCTAGGCTTTTAGGGTTTAGCCATTACGATCTCATCGTAGATCAATTCTTGTAATACTCAGATTCATCAAGATAAATCAAGCAGGAAGTAGGGTATTACCTCCATAGAGAGGGCCCGAACCTGGGTAAACATCGTGTCCCCTGTCTCATATTACCATCGATCCTAGATGCATAGTTCGGGACCCCCTACCTGAGATCCGCCGGTTTTGACACCGACAGCAGGCGCGGAGTACCGAGGCATCAAGCAAAGGTTTCCGTATTAGTGCAATGAGACCAAGACCAGTAGGACGGCAAGATGGAGGTCACCATGAAGCCCTAGGCAGCGTCACCACCAGAGCCTTTTGGCAGGCGAAGACTACTTTTGTCAGGATAAGTTGTACTAGCTGTCCGCTTTCAAATGGGTCGTTGTTGGCTCCCTTCCCGCTCAATATTTGGGGAGAGGTCCAGGGCCTCTATAAATAGGGCGAGCCACCACCGTAGCTAGGGGATCGACCTCACCTCTGATTGGAACCACCACATCCTTGGCCGCACACCCACCAAGTATAAGAACACCTCTCCTCAGGAGGCTATTCTTCCCCTTGTATTGTTCATCATCAGCCCAAGAGGCAATCCACCACCACACACTGGATTAGGGTATTACACCACAATGGTGGCCCGAACTAGTATAAATCTTGTGTCCTTTGTGTTGCGAGTTCGTCGAGTTAGTTCGTCAGATCTTAGCTAAGTTAGGACGTGGATCAGTAGGGGGAAATCTTCGTGCGCACCCCAGAGTTCGAACCTTAAGGGTTTTGCCGGAACCCGATATCTGACAAGTTCATGGCGGTTCCCCACTACGCCTACCTGAAGATAAAGTTGTCGGGTCCGAAGGGCCTCATCACCATCACTGGCGACTACCACAAGTCCATAGAGTGCGCCCGAGACGGCACCAAGCTGGCCGAGTCACTGGTCGTAGCCAAGGAGCGGCGCCAGCTTGACCGGATCATCGCCTTGGCCCAAGAAGCGTCGACCGCACCCGTCCCGGCCGAGGGCCCGGCCGACGAGGCCTCGTTCAAGCCCTACAAGGAGACCAAGCAAGTGAAGCTGGACCTGGAAGACCCCAGCTGCAGCAAGTACGTTGTCGTGGGCACCCGCCTCGACAGCAAATAGGAACACGAGCTCGTCGACTTCCTCCGTGAGAATCGGGATATCTTTGTGTGGACCCCAAAGGAAATGCCGGGTATCCCGAGGAAGTACGCCGAGCACGAACTCCATGTCCGCAAGGGCGCCAAGCCCGTCCATCAACCCCTGCGACGTTTTTTCGAAGAGAAGAGAAGGACTATCGGTGAAGAGGTCGCCAAGCTTCTGGCTGCCGGCTTCATCATGGAAGTGTTTCACCCCGAGTGGCTGGCCAACCCAGTCCTCATTTTGAAGAAGAACAAGACCTGGCGCATGTGTATCGACTACACCAGCCTAAACAAGGCCTGCCCCAAAGACCCATTCACCCTCCCGCAGATTGACCAAGTCATCGACTCCGCTGTCGGGTGTGAGCTCTTGTCCTTCCTGGATGCTTACTCCGGCTATCATCAGATCAAGCAAGACCCGGCCAACGCCCTGAAGACGTCCTTCATCACGCCCTTTGGGGCGTATTGCTACATCACCATGTCGTTCGGCTTGAAGAACACCGGCACCACCTTCCAGCGTTGCATGCAGAAGTGCCTGCTGTCGCAACTCGGCCGCAATATCCATGTTTGCGTGGACGACATCGTGGTGAAGACCAAGCAGTGCCTCACACTCCTTGATGATCTGAAGGAGACCTTCACCAACCTGCGCGAATACAAGGTCAAGCTCAACCCGGAAAAATGTGTTTTTGGCGTCCCGGCCAGAAAGCTACTCGGCTTCCTCATCTCGGAGCGCGGCATTGAGGCGAACCCGGAGAAAATCAAGGCCATCGAGTGCATGCGCAAGCCGGCCCGGCTGCACGATGTCCAGAAGTTCACCGACTGCTTGGCCTTGTTGGGGAACGTAGCAGAAATTCAAAATTTTCCTACGCGTCACCAAGATCTATCTATGGAGAGACCAGCAACGAGTAGAAAGAGAGTGCATCTACATACCCTTGTAGATCGCTAAGCGGAAGCGTTCAAGTGAACGGGGTTGATGGAGTCGTACTCGTCGTGATTCAGATCACCGATGATCCTAGTGCCGAACGGACAGCACCTCCGTGTTCAACACACGTACAGCTCGATGATGTCTCCCACGCCTTGATCCAGCAAGGAGAGAGGGAGAGGTTGAGGAAGACTCCATCCAGCAGCAGCACAACGGCGTGGTGGTGATGGAGGAGCGTGGCAATCCTGCAGGGCTTCGCCAAGCACCTACGGGAGAGGAGGAGGTGTCACGGGAGGGAGGGAGGCGCCAAGGGCTCAGGTATGGATGCCCTCCCTCCCCTCCACTATATATAGGGGCAGGGGAGAGGGGGAGGCGCAGCCTTGCCCCTTCCTCCAAGGAAGGGGTGCGGCTAAGAGGGGGGAGGAGTCCATCCTCCCCAAGGCACCTCGGAGGTGCCTTCCCCCTTTAGGACTCTCCCCTTTTTCCTTTATCTTGGCGCATGGGCCTCTAGGGGCTGGTGCCCTTGGCCCATGTAGGCCAAGGCGCACCCCCTACAGCCCATGTGGCCCCCCGGGGCAGGTGGCCCCACCCGGTGGGCCCCCGGGACCCTTCCGGTGGTCCCGGTACAATACCGATGACCCCGAAACTTGTCCCGATGGCCGAAACAGGACTTCCTATATATAAATCTTTACCTCCGGACCATTCCGGAACTCCTCGTGACGTCCGGGATCTCATCCGGGACTCCGAACAACATTCGGTAACCACATACAAGCTTCCTTTATAACCCTAGCGTCATCGAACCTTAAGTGTGTAGACCCTACGGGTTCGGGAGACATGCAGACATGACCGAGATGTTCTCCGGTCAATAACCAACAGCGGGATCTGGATACCCATGTTGGCTCCCACATGTTCCACGATGATCTCATCGGATGAACCACGATGTCAAGGACTCAATCAATCCCGTATACAATTCCCTTTGTCTAGCGGTATGGTACTTGCCCGAGATTCGATCGTCGGTATACCGATACCTTGTTCAATCTCGTTACCGGCAAGTCTCTTTACTCGTTCCGTAACACATCATCCCGTGATCAACCCCTTGGTCACATTGTGCACATTATGATGATGTCCTACCGAGTGGGCCCAGAGATACCTCTCCGTTTACACGGAGTGACAAAATCCCAATCTCGATTCGTGCCAACCCAACAGACACTTTCAGAGATACCCGTAGTGTACCTTTATAGCCACCCAGTTACGTTGTGACGTTTGGCACACCCAAAGCACTCCTACGGTATCCGGGAGTTGCACAATCTCATGGTCTAAGGAAATGATACTTGACATTAGAAAAGCTTTAGCATACGAACTACATGATCTTGTGCTAGGCTTAGGATTGGGTCTTGTCCATCACATCATTCTCCTAATGATGTGATCCCGTTATCAACGACATCCAATGTCCATGGTCAGGAAACCGTAACCATCTATTGATTAACGAGCTAGTCAACTAGAGGCTTACTAGGGACATGGTGTTGTCTATGTATCCACACATGTATCTGAGTTTCCTATCAATACAATTCTAGCATGGATAATAAACGATTATCATGAACAAGGAAATATAATAATAATCAATTTATTATTGCCTCTAGGGCATATTTCCAACAGTCTCCCACTTGCACTAGAGTCAATAATCTAGTTCACATCGATATGTGATTAACACTCAAGGTCACATCCCCATGTGACTAACACCCAAAGAGTTTACTAGAGTCAATAATCTAGTTCACATTTACCATGTGATTAACACTCGATGAGTTCTGGGTTTGATCATGTTATGCTTGTGAGAGAGGTTATAGTCAACGGGTCTGAACCTTTCAGATCCGTGTGTGCTTTACAAATCTCTATGTCATCTCCTAGATGCAGCTACCACGTTCTATTTGGAGCTATTCCAAATAACTGTTCTACTTGGAGCTATTCTAAATTGTTGCTCCATTATACGTATCCGGTATCTCTACTCAGAGCTATCCGGATAGGTGTTAAGCTTGCATCGACGTAACCCTTTACGACGAACTCTTTTACCACCTCCATAATTGAGAAAATTCCTTAGTCCACTAGTTACTAAGGATAACTTTGACCGCTGTCCTGTGATCCATTCTTGGATCACTCTTGTACCCCTTGACTGACTCATGGTAAAGCACACTTCAGGTGCGGTACACAGCATAGCATACTGTAGAGCCTATGTCTTAAGCATAGGGGACGACCTTCGTTCCTTTCTCTCTATTCTGCCATGGTCGAGCTTTAAGTCTTAACTTCATACCTTACAACTCAGGCAAGAACTCCTTCTTTGACTGATCCATCTTGAACACCTTCAAGATCACGTCAAGGCATGTGCTCATTTGAAAGTACTATTAAGCGTTTTGATCTATCCTTATAGATCTTGATGCTCAATGTTCAAGTAGCTTAATCCAGGTTTTCCATTGAAAACACTTTCCAAATAACCCTATATGCTTTCCAGAAATTCTACGTCATTTCTGATCATTAATATGTCAACAACATATACTCATCAGAAATTCTATAGTGCTCCCACTCACTTCTTTGGAAATACAAGTTTCTCATAAACTTTGTATACACCCAAAATCTTTGATCATCATCAAAGCATACATTCCAACTCCGAGATGCTCACTCCAGTCCTCAGAAGGATTGCTGGAGCTTTGCATACTTATTAGCATATTTCAGGATAGACAAAACCTTCCGGTTGTATCACATACAACCTTTCCTCAAGAATCGTCGAGGAAACAATGTTTTGACATCCTATCTGCAAGATTTCATAAATAATGCAGTAATTGCTAATATAATTCCAACAGACTCTTAGCATCGCTACGAGTGAGAAAGTCTCATCGTAGTCAACTCCTTGAACTTGTCGAAAAACATCTTAACGACAAGTCGAGCTTTCTCAATGGTGACACTTACCATCATTGTCTGTCTTCCTTTCAAAATCCATATGTACCTAACAGCCTTACGACCATCAAGTAGTTCTTCCAAAGTCTACACTTTGTTTTCATACATGGATCCTCTCTCGGATTTTATGGCCTTGAGCCATTTATCGGAATCCGGGCCCACCATCGCTTCTCCATAGCTCGTAGGTTCATTGTTGTCTAGCAACATGACTTCCAAGACAGGATTACGTACCACTCTGAAGTAGTACGCATCCTTGTCATCCCACGAGGTTTGGTAGTGACTCGATCCGAAGTTTCATGATCACTATCATAAGCTTCCACTTCAGTTGGTGTACGTGCCACAGGAACAACTTCCTGTGCCCTGCTACACACTTGTTGAAGTGACGGTTCAATAACCTCATCAAGTCTCCACCATCCTCCCACTCAACTTTTCGAGAGAAACCTTTCCTCGAAAAGGACCCGATTCTAGAAACAATCCCTATTGCTTTCGGATCTGAGATAGGAGGTATACCCAACTGTTTTGGGTGTCCTATGAAGATGCATTTATCCGCTTTGGGTTCGAGCTTATCAACCTGAAACCTTTTCACATAAGCGTCGCAGCCCCAAACTTTAAGAAACGGCAACTTAGGTTTCTCCAAACCATAGTTCATACGGTGTCATCTCAACGGAATTATGTGGTGCCCTATTTAAAGTGAATGTGGTTGCCTCTAATGCCTAACCCATAAACTATAGTGGTACTTCGATAAGAGACATCATGGTATGCATCATATCCAATAGGGTGCAGTTATGATGTTCGGACACACCATCACACTATGGTGTTCCAGGCTGTATTAGTTGTGAAACAATTTCCACAATGTCTTAATTCTGTGCCAAACTCGTGATTCAGATATTCATCTCTATGATCATATCATAGATCTTTTATCCTCTTGTCACGATGATCTTTCAACTTCACACTGAAATTACTTGAACCTTTCAATAATTCAGACTCGTGATTCATCAAGTAAATATACTCAACATCTACTCGAATCATCTGTGAAGTAAGAACATAACGATATTCACTGCATGCCTCAGCACTCATTGGACTGCACACATCAAAATGTGTTACTTCCAACAAGTTGCTATCTTGTTCCATCTTACTGAAAACGAGGCTTTTCAGTCATCTTGCCCATGTGGTATGATTTGCATGTCCCAAGTGATTCAAAATCAAGTGAGTCAAAACGGTCCATTTGCATGGAGTTTCTTCATGCATATACACCAATAGACATGGTTCGCATGTCTCAAACTTTTCAAAAACGAGTGAGCCCAAAGATCCATCAATATGGAGCTTCTTCATGCGTTTTATACCGATATGACTTACATGGCAGTGCCACAAGTAAGTGGTACTATCATTACTATCTTTTGGCATGAAAATGTGTATCACTACGATCGAGATTTAATAAACCATTCATTTAGGTGCAAGAGCACTTATTCAGGTTTAATACTAATCTTGATGGTAGAGGGAGCGTGCGATGTTAGATCACATCAAACTTGGAAACACTTCCAACACGTATCGTCAGCTCACCTTTAGCTAGTCTCCGTTTATTCCGTAGCTTTTATTTCGAGTTACTAACACTTAGCAACCGAACCGGTATCTAATACCCTGGTGCTACTAGGAGTACTAGCAAAGTACACATTAACACAATGTATATCCAATATACTTCTATCGACCTTGCCAGCCTTCTTATCTACCAAGTATCTAGGGTAATTCTGCTCTAGTGGTTGTTCCCCTTATTACAGAAGCACTTAGTCTCGGGTTTGGGTTTTACCTTGGGTTTCTTCACTAGAGCAGCAGCTGATTTGCCGTTTCATGAAGTATCCCTTCTTGCCCTTGCCCTTCTTGAAACTAGTGGTTTCACCAACCATCAACAATTGATGCTCCTTCTTGATTTCTACTTTCGCGGTGTCAAACATCGCGAATACCTCAAGGATCATCATATCTATCCCTGATATGTTATAGTTCATCACGAAGCTCTAACAGCTTGGTGGCAATGACTTTGGAGAACCATCACTGTCTTATCTGGAAGATCAACTCCCACTCGATTCAAATGATTGTTGTACTCAGACAATCTGAGCACAAGCTCAACAATTGAGCTTTTCTCCTTAGTTTGCAGGTTAAGAAAGTCATCGGAGGTCTTATACCTCTTGACATGGGCACGAGCCTGAAATCCCAATTTCAGCCCTCAAAACATCTCATATGTTTCGCGATGTTTCAAAAACGTCTTTGGTGCCTCAACTCTAAACCGTTTAACTGAACTATCACGTAGTTATCAAAACGTGTATGTCAGATGTTCGCAACAACCACAGACAACGTTCGAGGTTCAGCACACTGAGCGGTGCATTAAGGACATAAGCCTTCTATGAAGCAATGAGGACAATCCTCAGTTTACGGACCTAGTCCGCATAATTGCTACTATCAACTTTCAACTAATTTTTCTCTAGGAACATATCTAAACAGTAGAACTATAGCGTGAGCTACGACATAATTTGCAAAAACCTTTTGACTATGTTCAGGATAATTAAGTTCATCTTATGAACTCCCACTCAGATAGACATCCCTCTAGTCATCTAAGTGATTACATGATCCGAGTCAAACTAGGCCGTGTCCGATCATCACGTGAGACGGACTAGTCATCATCGGTGAACATCTTCATGTTGATCGTATCTTCTATACGACTCATGCTCGACCTTTCGGTCTCCGTGTTCCGAGGCCATGTCTGTACATGCTAGGCTCGTCAAGTTAACCCTAAGTGTTTTGCATGTGTTCCGAGGCCATGTCTGTACATGCTAGGCTCGTCAACACCCGTTGTATTTGAACGTCTGAATAAAACACCCGATCATCACGTGATGTTTTGAAACAGCGAACTGTCGCAACGGTGCACAGTTAGGGGAGAACACTTCTTGAAATTGTTGTAAGGGATCATCTTATTTACTACCGTCGTTCTAAGCAAATAAGATGTATAAACATGATAAACATCACATGCAATCAAATAGTGACATGATATGGCCATCATCACTTTGCTCCTTTTGATCTCCATCTTCGGGGCTCCATGATCATCATCGTCACCGGCATGACACCATGATCTCCATCATCATGATCTCCATCATCGTGTCTTCATGAAGTTGCCTCGCCAACTATTACTTCTACTACTATGGCTAACGGTTAGCAATAAAGTAAAGTAATTACATGACGTTTAAGTTGACACGCAGGTCACAAATAAATAAAGACAACTCCTATGGCTCCTGCCGGTTGTCATACTCATCGACATGCAAGTCGTGATTCCTATTACAAGAACATGATCAATCTCATACATCACATATATCATTCATCACATCCTTTTTGGCCATATCACATCACATAGCATACCCTGCAAAAACAAGTTAGACGTCCTCTAATTGTTGTTTGCATGTTTTACGTGGCTGCTATGGGTTTCTAGCAAGAACGTTTCTTACCTACGCATGAACCACAACGTGATATGCCAATTGCTATTTACCCTTCATAAGGACCCTTTTCATCGAATCCGATCCGACTAAAGTGGGAGAGACAGACACCCGCCAGCCACCTTATGCAACTAGTGCATGTTTGTCGGTGGAACCGGTCTCACGTAAGCGTACGTGTAAGGTTGGTCCGGGCCGCTTCATCCCACGATGCCGCCGAATCAAGATAAGACTAGTAACGGCAAGCATATTGAACAATATCGACGCCCACAACTACTTTGTGTTCTACTCGTGCAAAGAATCTACGCAATAGACCTAGCTCATGATGCCACTGTTGGGGAACGTAGCAGAAATTCAAAAATTTTCCTACGTAACACCAAGATCTATCTATGGAGAGACCAGCAACGAGTAGAAAGGAGAGTGCATCTACATACCCTTGTAGATCGCTAAGCGGAAGCGTTCAAGTGAACGGGGTTGATGGAGTCGTACTCGTCGTGATTCAGATCACCGATGATCCTAGTGCCGAACGGACGGCACCTCCGCGTTCAACACACGTACAGCTCGACGATGTCTCCCACGCCTTGATCCAGCAAGGAGAGAGGGAGAGGTTGAGGAAGACTCCATCCAGCAGCAGCACAACGGCGTGGTGGTGATGGAGGAGCGTGGCAATCCTGCAGGGCTTCGCCAAGCACCTACGGGAGAGGAGGAGGTGTCACGGGAGGGAGGGAGGCGCCAAGGGCTCAGGTATGGATGCCCTCCCTCCCCTCCACTATATATAGGGGCAGGGGAGAGGGGGAGGCGCAGCCTTGCCCCTTCCTCCAAGGAAGGGGTGCGGCTAAGAGGGGGGAGGAGTCCATCCTCCCCAAGGCACCTCGGAGGTGCCTTCCCCCTTTAGGACTCTCCCCTTTTTCCTTTATCTTGGCGCATGGGCCTCTAGGGGCTGGTGCCCTTGGCCCATGTAGGCCAAGGCGCACCCCCTACAGCCCATGTGGCCCCCCGGGGCAGGTGGCCCCACCCGGTGGGCCCCCGGGACCCTTCCGGTGGTCCCGGTACAATACCGATGACCCCGAAACTTGTCCCGATGGCCGAAACAGGACTTCCTATATATAAATCTTTACCTCCGGACCATTCCGGAACTCCTCGTGACGTCCGGGATCTCATCCGGGACTCCGAACAACATTCGGTAACCACATACAAGCTTCCTTTATAACCCTAGCGTCATCGAACCTTAAGTGTGTAGACCCTACGGGTTCGGGAGACATGCAGACATGACCGAGATGTTCTCCGGTCAATAACCAACAGCGGGATCTGGATACCCATGTTGGCTCCCACATGTTCCACGATGATCTCATCGGATGAACCACGATGTCAAGGACTCAATCAATCCCGTATACAATTCCCTTTGTCTAGCGGTATGGTACTTGCCCGAGATTCGATCGTCGGTATACCGATACCTTGTTCAATCTCGTTACCGGCAAGTCTCTTTACTCGTTCCGTAACACATCATCCCGTGATCAACCCCTTGGTCACATTGTGCACATTATGATGATGTCCTACCGAGTGGGCCCAGAGATACCTCTCCGTTTACACGGAGTGACAAAATCCCAATCTCGATTCGTGCCAACCCAACAGACACTTTCAGAGATACCCGTAGTGTACCTTTATAGCCACCCAGTTACGTTGTGACGTTTGGCACACCCAAAGCACTCCTACGGTATCCGGGAGTTGCACAATCTCATGGTCTAAGGAAATGATACTTGACATTAGAAAAGCTTTAGCATACGAACTACATGATCTTGTGCTAGGCTTAGGATTGGGTCTTGTCCATCACATCATTCTCCTAATGATGTGATCCCGTTATCAACAACATCCAATGTCCATGGTCAGGAAACCGTAACCATCTATTGATTAACGAGCTAGTCAACTAGAGGCTTACTAGGGACATGGTGTTGTCTATGTATCCACACATGTATCTGAGTTTCCTATCAATACAATTCTAGCATGGATAATAAACGATTATCATGAACAAGGAAATATAATAATAATCAATTTATTATTGCCTCTAGGGCATATTTCCAACAGGCCTTGGTCAGCCGGTTTCTCAGCCGGCTGGGCAAGAGGGCCTTGCCCCTGTATCAGCTGATGAAGAAGACGACGCCATTCTAATGGAACGATAAGGCGGATGAAGCTTTCCAGGATCTCAAGAGGATGCTCTCCACCGCACCAGTCCTGGCCTCACCGGCCGAGAAGGAGTAGTTGTTGCTCTATATCGCCGCAACCTCGTGGTCGGTCAACACGGTGATGGTGGTCAAGCGACCGGAGAAGGACAAGGTCCAAGCCGTCCAGCGTCCCGTCTACTACCTGAGCGAGGTGCTCTCCACCTCGAAGCAGAACTACTCACACTACCAGAAGATGTGTTACGGCGTGTACTTCACCACCAAGAAGCTGAAGCAGTACTTCCAAGAGCATGTCATCACCGTGGTTAGTACGGCCCCTCTCGGCGAAATCATCGGGTGCCGGATTGCCTCTAGCCGGGTCGCCAAGTGGGCGCTCGAGCTAGCCGGCCATACCATTCTCTACGAGCCCCGCACTACTATCAAGTCCCAAGCTTTGGCCGACTTCCTCATCGACTGGACCGAAACCCAGTACTTGCCACCACCACCAGACTCGGCACATTGGCGCATGCACTTTGATGGCTCGAATATGCGACTCAGCCTGGGGGTCGGCATTGTGTTGTCCTCCCCCAAGCATGACCGACTTAAGTACGCACTACAGATCCACTTCGCCGCCTCCAATAACGTCCCCGATTATGAAGCCCTTGTGCACGGCCTCTGGCTTGCCAAGGAACTCAGCATCCAGCGTATCCTGTGCTACGATGACTCAGACCTAGTGGTGCAGCAGTGCTCAGGAGAATGGGACGCACATGACTCCAACATGACAAGCTACCTCTTCCTCGTCCAGAAGCTGTCCGGATTCTTCGAGGGCTGTGAGTTCCTCCACGTCCCGCACGTGGAGAACGAGGCGGCCGACACGCTCACCAAGATTGCTTCGTCCCGACAATCTATTTCGTTCGGCATCTCCCTCAAGCACCTGCACAAGTCGTCCATCAAGCCGTCTCCGGACTCCGAATCCATCCACGTGCCGGGCGACCCGGCCGCGCCTCAACCCGGCCCGGGGACTGCTCCATCCGACCCGGCCACGCCTCAACCCGGCCCAGGGACTGCTCCACCCGACCCGGCCACGCCACAACCTGGCCCGGGGACTGCTCCATCCGACCCGACCGCGCTTCAACTCGGCCCGGGGACTGCTGAACCTAGCCCGGGGGCTGCCAAACCCGGCTCGAGGGCCGCTGGCCCGGGACCCGAAATAATGGACGTCTTCGCCATGGTGACAGCGCCATCCTGGGCCCTATACGTCTCGGAGTTCCTGGAGAACGGGGTTGATACGTCTCCAACGTATCTATAATTTGTGATTGTTCCACGCTATTATATTATCAACCTTGGATGTTTTATACGCATTTATATGCTATTTTCATATGATTTTTGGGACTAACCTATTAACCTACAGCCCAGTGCCAGTTTCTGTTTTTTTCTTGTTTTTGAGTTTTACAGAAAAGGAATACCAAACGGAGTCCAACTGACGTGCCAATTTTTGATGATTTTTTATGGACCAAAAGAAGACCCGGAGTAAAAGAGTTGGCCCAGGAGAGTCTCGGGCCATCCACGAGGGTGGGGGCGTGCCCACCCCCCCACCCCACCCCCACCACCCGGGCGCGTGGGCCTACCTCATGGACGAGTCGGGCACCTTCTTGATGTGAGACCGACGCCAAAAATTCCTATAAATACTGAAACCTCCAGAAAAGAACCTAGATCGAGAGTTTCGCCACCAGAAGCCTCTATAGCCACCGAATACCAATCTAGACCCGTTTCAGCACCCTGCCGGAGGGGGGAATCCCTCTCTGGTGGCCATCTTCATCATCCCGATGCTCTCCATGACGAGGAGGGAGTAGTTCACCCTCGGGGCTGAGGGTATGTACTAGTATCTATGTGTTTGATCTCACTCTCTCTTGTGTTCATGATTCAGAATGATCTTGATCTATCGCGAGCTTTGCTATTAGAGTTGGATCTTATGATGTTTCTCCCCCTCTACTCTCTTGTGACGAATAGAGTTTTCCCTTTGAAGTTATCTTATCGGATTGAGTCTTTAAGGATTTGAGAACACTTGATGTATGTCTTGCATGTGCTTAACTGTGGTGACAATGGGATATCACATGATCCACTTGATGTATGTTTTGATGATCAACTTGCGAGTTCCGTGACCTCGTGAACTTATGCATAGGGGTTGGCACACGTTTTGTCTTGACTCTCCGGTAGAAACTTTGGGGCACTCTTTGAAGTTCTTTGTGTTGGTTGAATAGATGAATCTGAGATTGTGTGATGCATATTGTATAATCATACGCACGGATACTTGTGGTGACATTGGAGTATCTAGGTGACATTAGGGTTTTGGTTGATTTGTGTCTTAAGGTGTTATTCTAGTATGAACTGATAGATTGAACGGAAAGAATAGCTTTGTGTGGCGGTCGGAGACGAGCGATGGTATTTTCCTACCAATCTATCCCCCTAGGAGCATGCGCGTAGTAGTTTGCTTCAATAACTAATAGATTTTTGCAACAAGTATGTGAGTTCTTTATGACCAATGTTGAGTCCATGGATTATACGCACTCTCACCCTTCCACCATTGCTAGCCTCTCTAGTACCGCGCAACTTTCTCCGGTACCATAAACCCACCATATACTTTCCTCAAAACAGCCACCATACCTACCTATTATGGCATTTCCATAGCCATTCCGAGATATATTGCCATGCAACTTTCCAGCATTCCGTTTATTATGACACGCTCCATCGTTGTCATATTGCTTTGCATGATCATGTGGTTGACATCGTATTTGTGGCAAAGACACCATTCATAATTATTTCATACATGTCACTCATGAGTCATTGCACATCCCGGTACACCGCTGGAGGCATTCACATAGAGTCATATTTTGTTCTAATTGAGTTGTAAGTAAATAAAAGTGTGATGCTCATCATTATTAGAGCATTGTCCCATGTGAGGAAAGGATGATGGAGACTATGATTCCCCCACAAGTCGGGATGAGACACCGGACAAAAAATTAAAAAAAGAGAAAAAAGAGGCCATAAAAAGGAAAAGCCCAAAAAACAAAAAACAAAGAAAAAATGAGAGAAAAAGAGAGAAGGGGCAATGCTACTATCCTTTTACCACACTTGTGCTTCAAAGTAGCACCATGATCTTCATGATAGAGAGTCTCCTATGTTGTCACTTTCATATACTAGTGGGAATCATTCATTATAGAACTTGGCTTGTATATTCCAACAATGGGCTTCCTCAAAATGACCTAGGTCTTCGTGAGCAAGCAAGTTGGATGCACACCCACTTAGTTTCTTTTGTTGAGCTTTCATACATTTATAACTTTAGTGCATCTGTTGCATGGCGATCCCTACTCACTCACATTGATATCTATTGATGGGCATCTCCATAGCCCGTTGATACGCCTAGTTGATGTGAGACTATCTTCTCCTTTTTGTCTTCCCCACAACCACCATTTTATTCCACCTATAGTGCTATGTCCATGGCTCACGCTCATGTATTGCGTGAAGATAGAAAAAGTTTGAGCACATCAAAAGTATGAAACAATTGCTTGGCTTCTCATCGGGGTTGTGCATGATTTAAATATTTTGTGTGATGAAGAAGAGCATAGCCAGACTATATGATTTTGTAGGGATAGCTTTCTTTGGCCACGTTATTTTGACAAGACATAATTACATTGTTAGTATGCTTGAAGTATTCTTATTTTTATGTCAATATTAAACTTTTTTCTTGAATCTTATGGATCTGAATATTCTTGCCACAATAGAGAAGATTTCATTGATGAATATGTTAGGTAGCATTCCACATCAAAAATTCTGTTTTTATCATTTACCTACTCGAGGACGAGCAGGAATTAAGCTTGGGGATGCTTGATACGTCTCCAACGTATCTATAATTTTTGATTGTTCCATGCTATTATATTATCAACCTTGGATGTTTTATATGCATTTATATGCTATTTTATATGATTTTTGGGACTAACCTATTAACCTAGAGCCCAGTGCAATTTTCTGTTTTTCCTTGTTTTTGAGTTTTACAGAAAAGGAATACCAAACGGAGTCCAATTGACGTGCCAATTTTTGACGATTTTTTATGGACCAAAAGAAGACCCCCTGAGTAAAAGAGTTGGGCCAGGAGAGTCCCGGGCCATCCACGAGGGTCCCCCCCCCGGGGGGGGCGCGTGAGCCTACCTCGTGGACAACTCGGGCACCTTCTTGACGTGAGAACAACACCAAAAATTCCTATAAATACTAAAACCTCCAGAAAATATCCTAGATCGGGAGTTCCGCCGCCAGAAGCCTCCATAGCCACCGAAAACCAATCTAGACCTGTTCCGGCACCCTGTCGGAGGGGGAGTCCCTCTTCGGTGGCCATCTTCATCATCCCTGCGCTCTCCATGACGAGGAGGGAGTAGTTCACCCTCGGGTCTGAGGGTATGTGCCAGTAGCTATGTGTTTGATCTCTCTCTCTCTCTCGTATTCTTGATTCGGAAAGATCTTGATGTATCACAAGCTTTGCTATTATAGTTGGATCTTATGGTGTTTATCCCACTCTACTCTCTTGTGATGAATTGAGTTTTCCCTTTGAAGTTATCTTATCGGATTGAGTCTTTAAGGATTTGATAACACTTGATGTATGGCTTGCATGTGCTTATCTGTGGTGACAATGGGATATCACATGATCCACTTGATGTATGTTTTGGTGATCATCTTGCGAGTTCCGTGACCTCGTGAACCTATGCATAGGGTTTGGCACACGTTTTTGTCTTGACTCTCTGGTAGAAACTTTGGGGCACACTTTGAAGTTCTTTGTGTTGGTTGAATAGATGAATCTGAGATTGTGCGATGCATATCGTATAATCATACCCATGGATACTTGAGGTGACATTGGAGTATCTAGGTGACATTAGGGTTTGGTTGATTTGTGTCTTAAGGTGTTATTCTAGTACGAACTCTATGATAGATTGAGCGGAAAGAATAGCTTCGTGTTATTTTACTACAGACTCTTGAATAGATCGATCAGAAATGATAACTTTGAGGTGTTTTCGTACCCTACAATAATCTCTTCGTTTGTTCTCCGCTATTAGTGACTTTGGAGTGACTCTTTATTGCATGTTGAGGGATAGTTATATGATCCAATTATGTTATTATTGTTGAGAGAATTTGCACTAGTGAAAGTATGAACCCTAGGCCCTGTTTCAAAGCATTGCAATACCGTTTGTGCTCACTTTTATCACTTTCTACCTTGCTATTTTATATTTTCATATTACAGAAACTATTATCTACTATCCATATTGCACTTGTATCACCATCTCTTCGCTGAAATAGTGCACCTATACAATTTACCATTGTATTGGGTGTGTTGGGGACACAAGAGACTCTTTGTTATTTGGTTGCAGTGTTGCTTGAGAGAGACCATCTTCATCCTACGCCTCCCACGGATTGATAAACCTTAGGTCATCCACTTGAGGGAAATTTGCTACTGTCCTACAAACCTCTGCACTTGGAGGCCCAACAACGTCTACAAGAAAAAGGTTGTGTAGTAGACATCAGGGGGCCTCCCCATGGACGAGACCGAAGCTCGGCAAGTGCAGCGCCGAGCGTCCGCCTTTAGCATCATCAACAACGAGCTCGTCAAGCGCAGCTCCACCGACGTATTCCAATGCTGCATCGAGCAGGACAAGGGCATCGAGATCCTCCTCGACATACACCAGGGCGAGTGCGGGCACCACGCCGCCTCACGATCCTTGGTGGCCAAGGCTTTCCGCCATGGTGTTTACTGGCCCACGGCCCTCGAAGACGCAGAGTCACTCATCCTCAAGTGTGAGGGATACCAGCGCTTCAGTAAGCGCAGCCACCAGCCGGCGTCAGCTCTCCGGACCATCCCGATCGCCTGGCCCTTCGCAGTCTGGGGACTTGACATGGTGGGGCCCTTCAAGACCGCCCGAGGTGGCATGACGCATTTGCTGGTGGTTGTGCACAAGTTCACCAAATGGATCGAAGCAAGGCCAATAAAGAAGTTGGATGGCCCGACGGCCGTTTGGTTCATCAACGACATCGTGGTGCGCTATGGCATGCCGAACAGCATCATCACAGACAGCGGCACTAACTTTGCCAAGGCCGCGCTCGCGCAGTACTGCTCCGTCGCCGGCATCCACCTCGACCTGGCTTCCATTGCACACCCGCAGTCCAACAGTCAGGTCGAGCGGGCCAACGGCCTCATCCTATCTGGCATCAAGCTGCGACTCGTCCAGGCGCTCGTCCATTCCCCCGACAGCTGGCTCGACAAGTTCCGGCCATCCTCTGGAGTCTCCGCACCATGCCAAACCAGTCGCGGGTTCACCTCGCTCTTCCTCATCTATGGAGCAGAAGCCGTCATCCCGACCGACATCGAATTCGACTCACCGCGCGTCAAGATGTACACGAAAGCCGAAGCCAAGGAAGCCCGTGAAGACGACGTCGACCTGCTCGAAGAAGCACGTCTCCTAGCGCTCAGTCACTCAGCCATCTACCAGCAAAGCCTGAGGCACTACCACAGCAAGAAGATCAAGCCCCTCGCTTTCCGGTTGGGAGACCTCGTCCTCCGGCTCATCCAACAGTAGACCGGCCAACACAAGCTGTCCTCCCCATGGGAGGGCCCCTTCATCATCAGCAAGGCCTTGTGTGATCGCAATGCGTACTACCTCATCGACGCCCGCAAGTCAAAACAGCGCAAGAGGGACACCGTCGGTGAAGAAACAACCCGGCCATGGAATGCGGAGATCCTCCTCCTGTTTTAAAGTTAGTCGTTGATACATCTCCAACGTATCTATAATTTTTTGTTGTTCCATGCTATATTATATCCTGTTTTGGACATTATTGGGCTTTATTATACACTTCTATATTATTTTTGGGACTAACCTATTAACCGGAGGCCCAGTCCAGAATTGTTGTTTTTTTTCCTATTTTAGGGTTTCGCAGAAAAAGAATATCAAACGGAGTCCAAACGGAATGAAACCTTCAGGAACGTGATTTTTGGAACGAACATGATCCAGAGGACTTGGACCCTACGTCAAGCAATCAACTAGGAAGACACGAGGTAGGGGGCGCGCCTACCCCCCCAGGCGCGCCCTCCACCCTCGTGGGGCCCATGTTGCTCCATCGACGTACTCCTTCCTCCTATATATACCTACGTACCCCCAAACTACCAGATACGGAGCCAAAACCCTAATTCCACCGCCGTAACTTTCTGTATCCATGAGATCCCATCTTGGGGCCTTTTCCGGAGCTTCGCCGGAGGGGGTATCGATGACGGAGGGCTTCTACATCAACACCATAGCCTCTCCGATGAAGTGTGAGTAGTTTACTTCAGGCCTACGGGTCCATAGTTATTAGCTAGATGACTTCTTCTCTCTTTTTGGATCTCAATACAAAGTTCTCCCCCTCTCTTGTGGAGATCTATTCGATGTAATCTTCTTTTACGATGTGTTTGTTGAGATCAATGAATTGTGGGTTTATGACCAAGTTTATCTATGAACAATATTTGAATCTTCTCTGAATTCTTTTATGTATGATTGGTTATCTTTGCAAGTCTCTTTGAATTATCAGTTTGGTTTGGCCTGCTAGACTGATCCTTCTTGCAATGGGAGAAGTGCTTAACTTTGGGTTCAATCTTGCGGTGTCCTTTCCCAGTGACAGTAGGGGCAACAAGGCACGTATTGTATTGTTGCCATCGAGGATAACAAGATGAGGTTTATATCATATTGCATGAGTTTATCTCTCTACATAATGTCATCTTGCTTAAAGTGTTACTCTGTTCTCTTGAACTTAATACTCTAGATGCATGCTGGATAGCGGTCGATGTGTGGAGTAATAGTAGTAGATGCAGGCAGGAGTCGGTCTACTTGTCTTGGACGTGATGCCTATATACATGATCATACCTAGATATTCTCATAACTATGCTCTATTCTGTCAATTCCTCAACAGTAATTTGTTCACCCACCGTAATACTTATGCTCTCGAGAGAAGCCTCTAGTGAAACCTATGGCCCCCAGGTCTATTTTCCATCATATTAATCTTCCAATACTTAGTTATTTCCTTTGCCATTTATTTTACTTGCATAGTTATTTCTCTTTATCATAAAAATACCAAAAAATATTATCTTATCATATCTATCGGATCTCACACTCGTAGGTGACCATGAAGGGATTGACAACCCCTTTATCGCATTGGTTGCGAGGAGTTTCTTTGTTTGTGTATGTGCGAGGGACTTGTGCATGGCCTCCTACTGGATTGATACCTTGGTTCTCAAAAACTGAGGGAAATACTTACGTTGCTCTACTACATCACCCTTTCCTCTTCAAGGGAAAATCAACGCAGTGCTCAAGAGGTAGCAAGAAGGATGTCTGGTGCCGTTGCCAGGGAGTCTACGCAAAAGTCAACATACCAAGTACCCATCATAAACCCTTATCTCCCACATTACATTATTTGCCATTTGCCTCTCGTTTTCCTCTCCCCCACTTCACCCTTGCCGTTTTATTCGCCCTCTCTCTCTCCATCCTCCCTCTCTTTCTCTATTCGCCTCTTTTTGCTCGTTTCTTGCTTCCTTGTGTGTCGGATTGCTTGCTTGTCATGATGGCTCAAGATAATACCAAATTGTGTGACTTTACCAATACCAACAACAATGACTTTATTAGCACTCCGATTGCTCCTCTTACCGATGCTGAATCTTGTGAAATTAATGCTGCTTTGCTGAATCTTGTCATGAAAGATCCGTTTTCCGGCCTTCCTAGTGAAGATGCCGCTACCCGTCTAAACAACTTCGTTGATTTGTGTGATATGCAAAAAAAGAAACATGTGGACAATAATATTGTTAAATTGAAGCTATTTCCTTTTTCGCTTAGAGATCGTGCTAAAGCTTGGTTTTTGTCTTTGCCTAAAAATAGTATTGATTCATGGAATAAGTGCAAAGATGCTTTTATCTCTAAGTATTTTCCCCCCGCTAAGATCATCTCTCTTAGAAGAGATATTATGAATTTTAATCAACTTGATCATGAACATGTTGCACAAGCTTGGGAGAGGATGAAATTAATGATACATAATTGCCCTACACATGGTTTGAATTTGTGGATGATTATACAAAAAAATTATGCCGGATTGAATTTTGCTTCTAGGAATCTTTTAGATTCGGCCGCGGGAGGCACTTTTATGGAAATCACTTTACGAGAAGCTACTAAACTCCTAGATAATATTATGGTTAATTATTCTCAATGGCACATTGAAAGATCTACTAATAAGAAAGTGCATGCGATAGAAGAAATTAATGTTTTGAGTGGTAAGATGGATGAACTTATGAAGTTATTTGCTAATAAAACTGTTTCTTATGATCCTAATGATATGCCTTTGTCTACTTTTATTGAGAATAATAATGAATCTTTGGATGTGAATTTTGTTGGTAGGAATAATTTTGGTAACAACGCGTATAGAGGAAACTTTAATCCTAGGCCGTATCCTAGTAATTCCTCTAATAATTATGGTAATTCCTACAACAATTCTTATGGGAATTTTAATAAGATACCCTCTGATTTTGAATCTAATATTGAATAATTTATTACCTCGCAAAAGAATTTCAATGCTTTGATTGAAGAAAAATTGCTTAAGATTGATGAGTTGGCTAGGACCATTGATAGAATTTCTCTTGATGTTGATTCTTTGAAACTTAGATTCCTCCTAAGCATGATATCAATGAGTCTCTCAAAGCCATGAGAATTTCCATTGATGAGTGCAAAGAAAGAACCGCTAGGATGCGTGCTAAGAAAGATTGCTTTATAAAAGCATGTTCTTCTAGTTTCCATGATAATAAAGATGAAGATCTAAAAGTTATTGATGTGTCTCCTATTAAATCTTTGTTTTGCAATATTAATCTTGATAATTATGGGACTGAATATTATCCACCTTTACCTAGAAGGCGTTCTAAAAATTCGGACTCTTTAGATCTTAATGCTAAAATTGTTAAAAGTGGGATTGAAGAAGTCAAAACTTTAAATATTAATGAAACCACTATTTTGGATTTCAAGGAATTTAATTATGATAATTGCTATTTGATAGATTGTATTTCCTTGTTGCAATCCGTGCTAAATTCTCTGCATGCTTATAGTCAAAAATAAAGCCTTTACCAGACATATCGTTGATGCTTTGATGCAATCTTATGAAGAAAAACTTGAGTTGGAAGTTTCTATCCGTAGAAAACTTAATAATGAGTGGGAACCTACTATTAAAATTAAGATTAAAGATCATGAATGATATGCTTTGTGTGATTTGGGTGCTAGTGTTTCCACGATTCCAAAGACTTTGTGTGATTTGCTAGGTTTCCGTGATTTTGATGATTGCTCTTTAAACTTGCACCTTGCGGATTCCACTATTAAGAAACCTATGGGAAGAATTAATGATGTTCTTATTGTTGCAAATCGGCATTATGTACCCTTGGATTTTATTGTTCTTGACATAGATTGCAATCCTTCATGTCCTATTATTCTTGGTAGACCTTTCCTTAGAACGATTGGTGCAATTATTGATATGAAGGAAGGGAATATTAGATTCCAATTTCCGTTAAGGAAAGGCATGGAACACTTCCCTAGAAAGAAAATTAAATTACCTTATGAATCTATTATGAGAGCCACTTATGGATTGCCTTCCAAAGATGGCAATACCTAGATCTATCTTCGCTTTTATGCCTAGCTGGGGGCGTTAAACGATAGCGCTTGTTGGGAGGCAACACAATTTTATTTTTATTCCTTGCTTTTTGCTCCTGTTTAGTAATAAATAATTTTTCTAGCCTCTGTTTTGGTTGTGTTTTTTGTGTTCAATTAGTGTTTGTGCCAAGTAGAACCGTTGGGAAGACTTGGGGAAAGTCTTTTTAATCTTGCTGTAAAAAACAGAAACTTTAGCGCTCACGAGAACTGCTGCCATTTTTATTTGGAAAGTGATATTTAGTTAATTCTTTTTGCATATGATTAATATATAAATTCCTCACGTCCAGCAATTTATTTTAGAATTTTTGGGGTTACATATCTTGAGTTATCTACAGATTACTACAGACTATTCTGCTTTTGACAGATTCTGTTTTTCGTGTGTTGTTTGCTTATTTTGATGAATCTATGGCTAGTAAAATAGTTTATAAACCATAGAGAAGTTGGAATACAGTAGGTTTAACACCAATATAAATAAAGAATGATTTCATTACACTAACTTGAAGTGGTGTTTTGTTTTCTTTCGCTAACGGAGCTCACGAGATTTTCTACTTTAAGTTTTGTGTTGTGAAGTGTTCAAGTTTTGGGTAAAGATTTGATGGATTATGGAACAAGGAGTGGCAAGAGCCTAAGCTTGGGGATGCCCATGGCACTCCCAAGATAATCTAAGGACACCTAAAATACAAAGCTTGGGGATGCCCCGGAAGGCATCCCCTCTTTCGTCTACTTCTATCGGTAACTTTACTTGGAGCTATATTTTTAATTACCACATGATATGTGTTTTGCTTGGAGCGTCTTGTATTACTTGAGTATTTATTTGTTAGTTTTCCACAATCGTCCTTGCTGCACACACCTTTTTGAGAGAGACACTCATGATTCGGAAATTGTTAGAATACTCTATGTGCTTCACTTATATCTTTTGAGTTATATAGTTTTTGCTCTAGTGCTTCACTTATATCTTTTAGAGCATGTTGGTGGATTTGTTTTATAGAAACCATTGTTCTCTCATGCTTCACTTAGATTATTTTGAGAGTCCTGCAAAACAGCATTGTAATTTGCATTAATTATGTTAGGCATTCAAGATTAATAATAAAATTTTCTTATGAGTGTGTTGAATACTATGAGAAGTTTGAAACTTGATAATTGTTTTTGAGATATGGAGATGGTGATATTAGAGTCGTGCTAGTTGAGTAGTTGTGAATTTTAGAAATGCTTGTGTTAAAGTTTGTGATTCCCGTAGCATGCACGTATGGTGAACCGTTATGTTAAGAAGTCGGAGCATGATGTATTTATTGATTGTCCTCCTTATGAGTGTCGGTCGGGGACGAGCGATGGTCTTTTCCTACCAATCTATCCCCCTAGGAGCATGCGCGTAGTATTTTGCTTCGATAACTAATATATTTTTGCAATAAGTATGTGAGTTCTTTATGACTAATGTTGAGTCCATGGATTATACACACTCTCACCCTTACACCATTGCTAGCCTCTCTAATACCACGCACCTTTCGCCGGTATCATACACCCACCATATACCTTCCTCAAAACAGCCAGCATACCTACCTATTATGGCATTCCATAGCCATTCTGATATATATTGCCATGCAACTTTCCACCGTTTCATTTACTATGACACGCTCCATCATTGTCATATTGCTTCGCATGATCCTGTAGTTGACATTTTAGTTGTGGCAAAGCCACCGTTCATAATTCTTTCATATAAGTCACTCATGCATCATTGCTATCCCGGTACACCACCGGAGGCATTCACATAGAGTCATACTTTGTTCTAGTATCGAGTTGTAATCATTGAGTTGTAAATAAATAGAAGTGTGATGATCATCATTCATAGAGTATTGTCCCAATAAAAAAGAGAAAGGCCAAATAAAAAAATAAGGCCCAAAAAAATAAAAAAATAAAATAAAAAGGGGCAATACTACTATCCTTTTTTCCACACTTGTGCTTCAAAGTAGCACCATGATCTTCATGATAGAGAGTCTCTAATGTTATCACTTTCATATACTAGTGGGAATTTTCATTATAGAACTTGGCTTGTATATTCCAACGATGGGCTTCCTCAAATGCCCTAGGTCTTCGTGAGCAAGCAAGTTGGATGCACACCCACTTAGTTTCTTTTGTTGAGCTTTCATACATTTATAGGTCTAGTGCATCCGTTGCATGGCAATCCCTACTCACTCACATTGATATCTATTAATGGGCATCTCCATAGCCCGTTGATACGCCTAGTTGATGTGAGACTATCTTCTCCCTTTTTGTCTTCTCCACAACCACCATTGTATTCCACCTATAGTGCTATGTCCATGGCTCACGCTCATGTAATGCGTGAAGATTGAAAAAGTTTGAGAACACCAAAAGTATGAAACAATTTCTTGGCTTGTCATCGGGGTTGTGCATGATTTGAATACTTTGTGTGGTGAAGATGGAGCATAGCCAGACTATATGATTTTGTAGGGATAACTTTCTTTGGCCATGTTATTTTGAAGAGACATAATTGCTTAGTTAGTATGCTTGAAATATTATTATTTCTATGTCAATATTAAACTTTTGTCTTGAATCTTTCAGATCTGAATATTCATACCACAATTAACAGAATTACATTGAAATTATGCCAAGTAGCATTCCACATCAAAAATTCTGTTTTTATCATTTACCTACTCGAGGACGAGCATGAATTAAGCTTGGGGATGCTTGATACGTCTCCAACGTATCTATAATTATTTATTGTTCCATGCTATATTATATCCTGTTTTGGACATTATTGGGCTTTATTATACACTTTTATATTATTTTTGGGACTAACCTATTAACCGGAGGCACAGCCCAGAATTGCTGTTTTTTGCCTATTTTAGGGTTTCGCAGAAAAAGAATATCAAACGGAGTCCAAACGGAATGAAACCTTCGGGAACGTGATTTTTGGAATGAACATGATCCAGAGGACTTGGACCCTACATCAAGCAATCAACCAGGAAGGCACGAGATAGGGGGCACGCCTACCCCCCCCCCCAGGCGCGCCATCCACCCTTCCGGGGCCCATGTTGCTCCAACGACGTACTCCTTCCTCCTATATATACCTACGTACCCCCAAACTACCAGATACGGAGCCAAAACCCTAATTCCACCGCCATAACTTTCTGTATCCACGAGATCCCATCTTGGGGCCTTTTCCGGAGCTCCGCCGGAGGGGGTATCGATCACGGAGGGCTCCAACATCAACACCATAGCCTCTCCGATGAAGTGTGAGTAGTTTACTTCAGACCTGCGGGCCCAAAGACGAAAAGCAAGAGCGCAGGCATCCACGAAGTTTCCGCATACCGCCGGGTTGCTCGACCCGGCCTCGCCGCTCTAAGCTGCCAAGCGACCAGCTGCCCGCCAACCCGGCCCCGCCGGGTTGCCGCTGGCCGGCCCAATGGATGTTTTCGCTCGCGCTCAATGTTATGAAAACCTAAGTACTACATGCTCTTCTCAAAAGCCAAACCCCTTGTCACGGATCGGAACCTTGGCCGTCAGACTCGCGGGGGAGAACCCCAAGAGGGGGAAATGTAGGAAAACGGCTCGAAAAAACGAAAAGCAAAGGCACAAACATTCACAAAGCTCATACACATAAATTCAGAAATAGGCCCAAGGCCAGAGTTCATTACACCCAGTTAACCCCTGGTGGGTAGGCGGACCTGCTACCTAACAGATATTTTTACTTAGTGAAAAAATCAGGCATCCCCGCCACCAAATCGCGCAGCCCCCGGGTCCGCCGAGATGCCGGTATCCTCCTCCCCGGTGTCCGTGTCGCGGTAGACGCCCGTCTCTTCAGAGCTGCCCTCTGGGTCATCCAGAAGCAGGCCGTAGTCGTCAGCAGGCACGACTCCGCCATCCTCCGCCTGCTCCGGTTGGAACTCGTTGTGGAAGGCGAACCCGGCGATATAGCTGGCCCGGGCGGCGATCCGTCCGGCCTCCGCCTGCAGCTGGCTCTCCGAGCCGGCCCACTGGCCCATCAGCGCATCCAGTGCCAAGTCCGGATGCCAAGACATCGCGAACCGGAGCGCCATCTCGGCACCGGCACCGGCGGCAGAAACCCGCCACTCATGAAGACGGTCCGGGCCCGCCTCCAACCACCGCGCCAGTTGCGTGATGTTCGACGCGACGGCGCCCGGCCAGAGGGCCGCCATCATCGCCATGCCCGCCCCAGAAAGCCGCCTCATTTGCTCGCTCAAGACTCGCAGACGGGCCTCGGCGGCGGCCACGATCTCCGGGAAGGTCCAGGCCACCCGCAGGTCAGTCCCGGAACCGATGACCCCCTGCGGGTCGCGCTGAAAGCGGACCGCCTCCTCCGCCAGCCGGTGCATCTCTGAGAAGGTCCCTGTCAAAAAGAAAAGCAAGTCAGAAGAGAAGCCGCCAAAAACAAGAAGTCGGAGTCCCAACCCGGCAACAACAAAACCAAAAGAAAGCACTTACTAGAGAAGGACTCTTCTAGGTGCTGCGCTTCGACCAACATACCGTGCTGCTCCCGGGCAATGGCACGATCACGCTCCTGAAGCATCTTCTCCAGATCGGCAACCTTGGCAAGGGCCGCCTTCAGCTCGGCGTCCTTGTCCTCGGCTGCCTCCACGGCCTCCTCACGGCGCCGGGTCTCCTCAGCCGCGTCCACCAGCGCTTTCAGGCGCTCCACCTGGGCTTGATGCAGCCCCTTGTCGTCGGCCAGCTTGTCGCGTTGCTGGTCTACCTCGGCAAGGGCCTGCTACGCCTTCACGACCTTGGCAGCCTCCGCCTTGAGGCGCACCACCTCGGCCTCGAGGCGGCCCTTGTCATCCTCGAGCCGCTCCTGCAGCCGGCTGGCTTCGTCGAGCGCCCGCCGGGCTCCCGTCGCGTCCGCCCTCACCCTCTCCACCTCGGTTCCAAGCCGACCGGCATCAGCAACAAGTCGGTCATAGTGGAAGCCGACATGAACCAGTCGGGTCCTCCAAGATAGCACCTCTGCTGTAGAAGAGAAACTCAGAAACAAAGTACTACTTTAAGATTCGACCCAGCTGCTACGCAGTTGCCGGAATCTCGAGGGCTACACACAGTGGGAGCGCTAGCGCGCCCCCACTAAAAAAGAGCATGCAAGACAAGTACCTACCGCGGTGTAGAGCTCCTCCTCCTTGGCGGCGAGCCTTTCCTTGAGACGCCGGTGCATCTCAAGGAGCCGGTTAAAGATGCCAACCCGGTAGGCATCCAGTTACTGCAAAAACCAATGATCAATACAAGACACCAAGATAAGATTCAACCCAGCTGCTAGGCTATTGGCCCGAATCTCGGGGGCTACACCCAGTGGGGGCGCTGGCGCGCCCCCACGAAGAAGAAGCAATGAAAAAGGAAAAGAAGAATGCAAGGGAAACTTACAAACACGGCGTGCTCCAGCTCCTGCATCGCCTCGACTCGGCCTGAGCGAAGGCCTGGATCCATTCCCCCCGCCCTCGCAAGCGCCGGGTCATGGCGGTCATTGCCGCCTCCTCCTGCGTCGGAGGCCCGAAGAAGACCTCGCCGGTCCCGCTCCGCGTCGGCTGCGACCGGCGGCCCAGCGACCCCGGGGCTTGAGCACAAGGGTGTGCTCCCCGTTGGCCGCCTCCCTAAGGCCAGCACCCCCTCCAGTGCCCTCTCCGGCTCCGACGCTGGCTCGGTGGGCGAACTGGCTTGCGGCTCCACTACCGGCGGCATCTCGCTTGTCGGCGTCCGAGCTGTCCCCGCCGGCGCCGTCCGCGACGCCTCCCCCAAGACGGCGTCACCGCCGCCTCCGTCGGCCCCCGCCCGCTCGACCACGTCGGTCCGCGGCGGGGTGTCATCCCCGACGACCACGACCTCCCGATCGAGGTCCATGGCATCCACACGGCCTACATGGTCGTGCTCCCCCTCCAACGACGGCACGAAGACCGTCGCCGCCGCCACCAACCCCGCCGGCATCTCCAGCCACACCGGCTCTTCGCCGGCTTGCACCCATGCTGCCGCGGCGCTAATCCAGGCCTGGGTCGATGCCGTCTCCAACTCTGCCTCGGCCCGGTTCCGGTCCCGCCGGGCCAGGCCTTCGGCGTCAGCCGGGTCCAAACCGAGGTCCGAATCTGCTCGCTCCGACTCCTCCTCGTCCCGTTCGACGGTGCCGGACCGGCTCCTCCGGAAGGTGACGCCCTCGACGAATGCCGCATCCGCCGCCGCCACCGCCAGTGAGATCGGCGACCTGAAACACAAGACACACTAAATACAAGACAAGCAGAGCCACTCAGCAACTCGGTCCAAGCTAGAAGAGGAACTCACCCCGACACCACCGGAATGGCGGGCCTCACCGACCTCTCCTACGATGCGTCGCGCCTCCTCTTGGCGGGCGGTTTCGCCACCCGGGCCGGGTCCGCCGCTCGCTTTGCGACCGGGGCTCGCAACGCGAAGCTGTCCTTCTCGTGCGGTCGCCTCGCCGCCGGCGCCCCCCGAGATGACCCGGCTTCAACCGCGCCGCCGCCTCCTCTGCCCAGCGCCACTACATCAACAGCTCACGTCAGCCCCTCGAGACCATCCCGCGACCTGGCGACTCAAAAAGAAAGCACAAGACTTACCGGCTCGGCGCCTTGCGCCCGCGTCGGCGGCCGCCTCCTCCTCTCCGCCGTAGGCCTCGGGCTCCTCCGAGGCAACGCGCACCACCTGCGCTTGCGCCCGGTCGTAAGGATGTTGGATGGCATTCAGAAGCACTTCCCGCGTTGCATCGGGGCAGATAAGAAGATAAGCACCAGCAAAGAATGGAGACCAAGGACTCACCATCGGTGTCGGGTTCACGCAGCTGTACGGGGCTTTCTTGAACTGCCAGTCATCCCGCAGGTTGGCCTTGGAGATGTTGTTGACCCGACACGCAACCTGGTCCACGCCTAGCCGCGTGCTCGCCATGCGGTTGGGGTCCTGGAGGCCGGTCATCTGGCCGATGAGGTGGCTGCGCTGCTACAGTGGCAGCACCCGGCGGACGATGAAGGCGGTGATGAGGTCAGTGCCGGTGAGCCCCTCCCGCTCCTTCATCACCAACACCCGCTCGCACAGGTTCAGCACCTCCTGCGACGGGCGCTTGGGGTAGTACCCCTAGTTTTGCTTCTCCTTCGGCGGTGAGTTGACAAAGGGCGGCAAGTTGATGCGATCCGCGCCGAGGTTGCGGACGTAGAAGAAAGAATTCTTCCACTTCTTGGCAGAATCCTCCAGCGGCATCTTCGGGCAGTCAACGCCCGACCGCTTGGAGATGACGGCGGCCCCGCACTCTGACATCTCTCCGGCCCTCGGCCCCTGCTGCTTCAGGGAGAAGAAGTGCACCCAGAGGTCGATCGAAGGCCCGACCCCTAGGTACCCCTTGCAGAGGGTGACAAAGCCCGACAGCTGCATCATGGTGACGGCGCCTAGATGATGGGGCTGGAGCCCGAAGAACTCCAAGAAATCGCAGGAGAAGCCGCTCGCAGGAAGCCCAAACCCGCGCTTGAAGTGCGGGAAGAAGACGGCCCGCTCCGTGCCCTCGGGCCGCGGCTCCCGCTCGCCCTACGGAGGACGCACGGCGACCTCCGTCTCCCCCGGTAGGCACCTGGTGGTGCGGAGGTAGGCAATGTCGTCGAGGGTGACGGTCGAGCCCATCCACGAGCCCAACGGCAGCGCCATCGACGAAGAAGTAAGAGAAGAAGAAGAAGATGGCCGCAAGGCTCTGCTCGAAGCAACGGGCGTCGCGGTGCGCGGCGTTCGCAAGAAGCAGAGTAAGGAAGACGAAGGCAGGGGCGCGGGTGAGAATGGTTTCCGCTACCCCCTCCTCACCCCAATTTATGGGCCACGATTTAAAACGTGGGGGAGTAGGATCGTGTGCGCTCGCCTTTCCCACTTCCCCGCAATAACTGCACATGTACGCACACAATAACTGCCTCGAGAATGGCAACCGACTTGTGGCCGCCGCAATAAATCCGTGCGCATGGGGCGAGGGCACGCGGCCATGGACCCCTGCGCATCGCCCTGTCCTATCGCGCGCGTGGCCTGTCAGGCCCCTCCGACTCTTGGACGCCATGTGGCGCCCGTGCGAAGCCCGAAAGATTGCCTCCAAGATTCGGTGGACTCCTCGGTTTCCCGCCGCTGCCAAGATGCCGCAATCCGGCTTCCGGAAGTCGGCACATAGTGGGTGTTGCCGGACCCGGCGGCCTCAAGATTCGCCTCCTTCAAAGGGGGAAACTATGAAGGCCCTTCCATCCAAAGATGGCAGACCTTCACAGCTTTGGGGACTACTTTCGGGGGGATGAACCCCGGGCAGGCAACGGAACCCGAATCCTTTTCAAAAACAACGGGGCCGGCATCGCCCCTCAAGCCCCCTCGACCTGGCCTAATCCTCAAGACTTATCCAACAAGCCAGCTCAAGACAGCCGAGCCCGGCGCACCAAGACTTCTCCAACAATCCAACTCCCCCTTGGCGTGTTCTCCAACTCGGCCAAGGGTCAGCGGCCGTCCCATCCCAGTCATATGATGGGACAAGTCGCCACCAACTGATGACCGAAGCCACAGTGCACCACCCATGCCTTTGGTCAGCCGGATGAGGCAACAGTGCCCCCCACCTACCCACTGACCAGGGCCGGCATGGCAACAGTGCACCCGTCGTCACCCATGACGCCAACAAGCGGTGACCTGACGGAGCAGCATTGTAGCCGACTCGACCCGACCACTCCTTGATGATCGACAAGACGGCCAACAGTGCCCCCGTACCGACGGGTCCCGTGCCCGGGGAACCCGGCGAGGCTGCTTCCTACCCGGCGGGTCCCAGCCCCGGGTTCCTAGACGCTGACGACTCGGCCCTACAACCGTGTAACATTACCATTGTACCCCTAGGGGTTGACCTATAAAACCCCTCAGGATCCCTCATGCATACGGGCACGATCATCAGCGGAAGCAAGATCATCTCCTCCCACTTACACACACACACACACACCTAGCTAGCAACACCCGATGAGAGGGAACTACCTAAGCCTTGGCCAGCCTTCCTTCTTCCTCCATACAGCTCTAGGAGCAACCCTGTACTGTTACATATAAACCACACTCGGCGGGACTAGGGGTATTATCTCTCCGGAGAGCCCCGAACCTGGGTATGTCTTGCGTCCCACGCTCGCTCATGTCGACCTCGCCTCTGGAGCCCACCAGTGCCCTCGAGCCTCCTCCTCTCTTTAGCCATCCCATGGCATCTACCGTGCGCCCACCACAACATAGTTGTTGGTGCTTGTGAGAGGGGTTAATAAGAAGTGGGAGGCTTGTCCAAGTAAGAACATCACCCAAGCACCGGTCCACCCACATATCATATTATCAAAGTAACGAACGTGAATCGTATGAGCGTGATGAAAACTAGCTTGACAATAATTCCCATGTGTCCTCAAGAGCGCTTTGCTTTATATAAGAGTTCTTCCAGGCTTATCCTTTGCTACAAAAAGGATTGGGCCACCTTGCTGCACCTTTGTTACACTTGTCACTTGTTACCCATTACGAATTATATTACTAGCAAACTATCTGTTACTGATAATTTCAATTCCTGCAAAAAATACCTTGCTGGAAACTGCTTGTCATTTCCTTCTGCTCCTCGTTGGGTTCGACACTCTTACTTATCGAAAGGACTATGATTGATCACGTATACTTGTCGGTCATCAAGACTATTTTCTGGCGTCGTTGCCGGGGAGTAAAACGTCTTTAGTGAGTGGAATTTGGTAAGGAAACATTTATATTACGTGCTGAAATTTATTGTCACTTGTCACTATGGAAAATAATCTTTTGAGGGGTTTGTTGGGCTATCTTCACCTCGACCGTAAGAACAAAGAGTTGCTCCTCAACCTACTGCATCTACTGAAAATATTTATTATGAAATTCCTTTGGGTATGATAGAGAAACTGCTAGCTAATCCTTATGCAGGAGATGGAACACTACATCCTGATATGCATCTAATCTATGTGGATGAAGTTTGTGGATTATATAAGCTTGCAGGTTTACCCGGAGAAAAAGTCAAGAATAAGGTCTTCCCTTTATCTTTCAAGGGAAAGGCATTGACATGGTATAGGCTATGTGATGATATTGTGGCTTCGAATTACAATCGATTGAAATTGGAATTTCATCAGAAGCTTTATCCTATGCATCTGATTCATCATGATCAGAATTATCTTATATTATTTACTAATTGGAGGCACCATTCGAGCCTCCACATTAATCCTAGAAAACTGCCAACAATAACCATTAGATTTTAATTTTACGTCTAAGATTAAAAAAACTGCGTACCACAAAAAAAGAAAAAAAATCAAAAGAAAATATGCGTACGTCAAACTCTAGAGTCCTGGATGCCTACAACTTTCAAGCGATAGTACTTCTTCCAAATTTGGAGGAAAAAAATATGACATGGTCTATTTCATGCCATAGATGATTCACCATAGAGTCCATATACAATACTTCTATACATGGAAACGTGCAAAGTTAAATGTCCCAAAGGCTAAGACGTCAGGGCATGTACAACGGAGCCATCAATCACAAATCAATCAGTGTTCTCTTTTATGTACATGCATGTCATTATACATTTTTAAAATAAATCACTACGTACACACCTACCAGTGCATACATGTGCATACTTCACCAAGCTCCTTCTCAAATCAAACCTAGGTCTGTAGGCACGATTCACTTAATTTGTGTTCTCTGAAAAAATGATCAAATTAGTCCTGAGAAAATAGTTCTAAATCGATGTAAAAAATCGTAATACATACTAATATCTATACTTGATGTAAATTTGCGAACTTATACCGGCGCACCAAATAATCAGTTGATTTTCTATGACATAGTATGTGGTTCCTACTTCATATGCTATATATTTAGCAATATATAGCTATAATACGAAGTATGTAGTTAATAAAGTTTAAAATATTGGACTATGTTAAATAGTGACAACCTCAAAATAAGCTAAATGAATATTGTGTTCCACTACATGGTGCCCTATGCGGCCAAAATTGCTAAATTGTACGTAGACACCATTTAGCGGGGCCATGTTCAAAACGCGATCGCACCCATATAGCCTGCTATTAATTTTTTGATTATTAACAAAAAAAGATAAGAAAAAATAATCAAGAAAAATATTATGCTCAGGTACAAATTTTTCATGGTAGTATAAAATCAATAGGTATATGTCTATCAATTTCAAAAGAATATTTTTATACCCGGTAGCAAGATCTCAGTGAGCAATCCATTAAATATAACATGTCAGTACAAACGAACGAAAACAAGAAAAATATACTAGGGTATGTCACACTGGCCCGATACACTAATATAGACAATTCATATATTAGCAGAAGTATAATTATCAAATACAGTACTACATTCAAAGACTGTCTGTATGTACGGCTTTGATGAAAAGATTCAGACCAAATGTGATACATTACTAAAAATATAATTATCACACATAAAATATAACTACTCCCTGCGATCCATATTAATTGTTCGCTCACTTAATACAACTTTTTATTGTAGTTGTACTAAGTGAGTGACAATTAATATGAGAAGGAGTACTAAGAAAGAGTCTTTTCGTGAGCGCACTACAGGTTGGGATACATCTATCTTCTGAGCATCCTTTGTTGAATTCTTAAGACCACCTTTCCCCACTAGGCTCCCATCTTCTTTGTGCTCTTTATTATCTCTTTCAACGAATATTAGGACCGTTCAAGCAATATTTAGTCTATTTTGATTTTCCTATCTATTTTCCTTATGGAGATGGTTACGTACCTCAAAGATAGATGTTACCACAGGCCTAGATTTCCAGAATACTTCTACTGGGAATACTCATTGGAGGACTGGAAGCTTGAAGCTCTTCAGCAAGAGATTTTGAGTCTCACATGTCTACCTCTTCATCATCAAGGCATCTTGAAAGTCAATCGTGTTCCATGAATATGATATCTACTTCAGACAAAGCCCGTGCTATCTACTTCAGACAAAGCTCGTGCGAACGCACGGGTTTGATGACTAGTATATATAATTTTTGGCCTCATGAAGGATAAAGTATCACTCAAGCTTGGGGGAGGCTTAAGTCAATGTTATATTCATGCCCCAATCATGAGCTCACAAGATAAATTATTATTTAGATTTTTTATGCTCGGCTTTCTCGTATGATCAATCCATACTTGATACTTCTTGTACTGGTTTGTTTATGAAGAAAACTATTGAATTTAGATGGGATCCTTTGGAAAGAATTAAATGCAACTCTGAAGATTGGGAGCTCGGCGAAGGTAAGGAGTCAGGTATAAAGCTTGAATTTGGTTGTGTTAAAACTTTTATGGATATCGATGCGTTTCACAATTTTAGCACTAAATATGGACTTGCCTCTGAGATAGTAGCCTCTTTCTATGAATCATTTGCTACTCATGTTGATCTCCCTAAGAAGAAGTGGTTTAAATATCATCCTCCCATTGAAGTAAAAATAGTAGAACCCGTTGAAGCTAGAGAAGAAACTATTACTTATAATGTTGATATAGTTATTCCTACAGCTTACATTGAGAAATCACATTTTCCTGTTAGGATAAAAGAACATACTAAAGCTTCAGCTGTGATTCACAGGAGTTATACAAGAACACCGACACCCTCTGAACAAATTAAAGTTGAACCTAATGTTGTTATGGTTAAAGGTCTCTTGGTTGAAAATATTAATGGGCATGTTATTTACTTCTGTGATGAAGCTACTAGAATTTCCAAACCTGATGAAAAAGATAAACATAGACCTGTTGTTGGCATGCCTGTTGTCTCTGTTAAAATAGGAGATCATTTGTGACAGCCTGTTTTTTTGCCTTCTCTCTTTTTCCGGACTTCAATTGCTTCTGCTTTAAATTTGGGGTTTTTTAATCAATTCAAATGGAATTAAACACTTGGGCATGTCCTTGATTTTCACCCAAGTGATCCATATATATATCATTCAACATTCTTTCTCTAAAAAATCCCAAAACAACCCTAGGAATATTTTTCATCAAAGAAAAATATTCAATTTCTTCTCTGAAATTCAATTCAGAGACTTGTGCTCCAAAGCAACCTTCATTTTTCTTGCTTCCAAAAATCTGAGAAAATTCTCAAATATTCTTTGGACCATGGCCCACCTTCCTCAACAAAAATATTGCATGACTTTTTGGAATATTTTTCCTACAAAAAATCATTTTTGTTCTGGCCTCAAAATTCAGTTTCTACGGCAAGTGTACTGTTCCTTGCTCTAATGAAGCTGAGTTTTCTTGAGCTTGTTTACCCTTCTAAGAAAACCTTAACCCCAGAGGATCAGCCCTAATCACCTAATAGAAGCCCTCCAAACTTGGTGACTAAGTTTTTGACAAGAAACTTGCCAACAATGTAACACCCCGGATGTAATTTACCTTATATGTATCCCAACTCTTGCCGTTTCTAGTGCTAAGTTATTTTATTTCCTCGGGTTTGGGTTTTTGTCTTCGTGTGTTGTTGCCTTTGTCATGCATCTCATACCATGTCATCATGTGCATTGCATTTGCATACGTGTTCGTCTCATGCATCCAAGCATTTTCCCTGTTGTCCGTTTTGCATTCTGGCGCTCCTGTCTCCTCCGGTGGTCCTTTCTACCTCCTTTCGTGTGTGGGGGTTAAACATTTCCGGATTGGACCGAGACTTGTCATGCAGCCTTGGTTTACTACCGGTAGACCACCTGTCAAGTTTCGTGCCATTTGGACTTTGTTTGATACTCCAATGGTTAACCGAGGGACCGAGAAGGCTTGTTTGTGTTGCAGCCCAATACCCCTCTAATTTGGCCCAAAACCCACCTAAACCCTCTCCATCATCTAGAGCGCTCGATCACGATCGTGTGGCTGAAAACCGCACTCAATTTGGAGCTTCCTAGCTCCCTCTATGCCTATATATAGATCCCCTTCCAAAAATCTCGGGTCTCCTCTCCCCCTAACCCTAAATTTTCCCGCACTGCCGCTGGACATGTCCACCTCCGCGCCGGACTCCACCCCGCGCCAATAGTCGAGCGCCACGTGGCGGCTCCTGTCCCCGCCGCTGCCGAAGCCCGCCGGGCCCGAAGCCGGCCCCCTCGGCCCGAAGCAACGCCCGCGCCTCCTCGCCATCTCCTCCACCCGCGCTCCGCCATCCTCTTCGGCGCCTGCGAGCGCCATCCCTCGCCGGACCACCATGCTCGCCATTGCCGGCCGCCTCCGCCGCCTCGATCGCCGCCCACTCTGGCGACCACGCCGGCCTCCACCGCCCGCTCCGACCGGCCGCCGCCTCGCCCTCGCCTCCCCTCGCCAGGATCCGGACCCCGGTGAGCTCCTCTGGCCATTGCGAGGTCCGGCCACCTCGTCCCCAACTCCGGCCACCTCGGCGACGAACTTTGTTTTCCGTGCGTGCTACAGTACCTCTAGATCCAGATCTGGACGAGGGTTGACTTTCCCCTCTCCCCTTATTTTTTTGTGATTTTCATCATGTCGTTACTCCGCATCCATAGCTCCGATTTGCACGTGTAGCATATCAAATGTTCGTCTCAACGAGTACATCATTTCATCTCATTGCATCATTTTCATTTGAGCTCATCTTCATGCCCGAAATGCTGTTGGAAGAGGGCTATGTGATATAATTGCCAGATCTGTTTCATCAAATAGATATTTGTCATTTTTGTCATGATTAATGAGTGCATGATATGCTCCTGAGCTCTACATGAGTTTTGTTATATGCCATGCCATCTTTACAGAGGTTCTTACCATGTATTTTTGTGATATGTGTGGTGACTAGCACAAGCTTGCAAAGTAGCGTATTCGGTAATGCTGATTTCAGGGACTTAGAATTTCTGTAAGTCCTTTTCCTAATTTTGTCATTATGCCATATGTTCATGTTGTTTCCTAGTGATCCGTGCCACTTTTGAGGATAATCAGTAAGGATGATTTGTTAACATTGTGGTGCTCTATCCACCCTTGTCTTTGTTTGCATTTATGGAGCACCCGAGCTTGAGTCAATCGAGCTCTACTTTTGCTATTTCGTGAATTCTGGCAGATTGTTGACTTGTTAGCGATTTTGCCGAGGATGTTGCTATTGATCCGTGCATGCTATGTTGTTGTTCTTGCCATGTATAGCTTCTAGGACATGTATTCTTGATGGGTGTATGCTTAGTTTGTCATGCCATGCTCTGTAGTGAGTGCATCGAGCTCGTGAACATGCCTACTCGTTAACTGATTTGCATGCTCCAGTTTTTCACTAAGTCTGAGATCCGTTTATGTTTTTGCCATATTCACATGCTTGCAATTGTATTTTCTGATCCCTTTTGGCTCAATGTCACTAAGGGATTTTTGTTAAGTGCTTTGAGTAGCTAAATTCCATGCCTTGCTTTGCCATGTTAAGTTCCTGTAGCATGTAGTTTTCATGCTCCAAAGTATGCTTCCTGATGTTAAATTCCAGACTTGTGTTAATTTCACTAAGTCTGAAACTTGTTATCATTTGCACTTTTGCCATGCTTGTTTGAACCTGTTAATGGATGAATTGGCCGTAGCTCAGTGTT
Organism: Triticum aestivum; assembly: GCF_018294505.1. Classification (NCBI taxonomy): domain Eukaryota; kingdom Viridiplantae; phylum Streptophyta; class Magnoliopsida; order Poales; family Poaceae; genus Triticum; species Triticum aestivum. The sequence goes on along the minus strand of NC_057794.1, from coordinate 83,139,960 downwards.
CATATTTTGTCAAGCATCATGAGTGGATCCTTGCCATGTATTTTGTTGTCATGTTTGAGTGCTGTAACATAATTATCTTGATGCTTTTAGATGGCTACTTGCTGATTATCGCAGACCGGTGTCATATTTGTTTTGCTTGCCATTTCCAAACCGTGCATCCGATTCCGGTGATCTTTATATCGATTTCAACCGAAATCACCTCACCTTTCCAGTGTAACTCTTGGATTTCCAAGTTGAGGCCAGGTTCAATCATTCATTGTCAAATCTTGCATATGCATCACATATCGCATCCTGCATAGCATACCATGTTTGCATCATGTTGTTCGAGCATTGCACGTGGTTGATTGTGTTCCTTTTGCTTGTTTGTCTTGTTTGGGTAGATCCGGGAGATGAGTTCGCTAACGAGGAGCCCGTTGAGTTTGCTTACAAGGATCAAGTCAACTCTGACAACTTTGCAGGCAAGATGATCATACCCTCGAATGCACTTCTATCTTTGCTTGCTAGATGCTCGCTCTTTTGCTATGCCTATGCTACGATGCCTACCACCTGCTTATCATGCCTCCCAAATTGCCATGTCAAACCTCTAACCCACCATGTCCTAGCAAACCGTTGATTGGCTATTTTACCGCTTTGCTCAGCCCCTCTTATAGCGTTGCTAGTTGCAGGTGAAGATTGGAGATCGTGCCTTGTTGGAACATTGTTTATTATTGGGATATCACCATATTATCTTGTTATCTTAATGCACCTATATACTTGGTAAAGGGTGGAAGTCTAGGCCTTTTGCCTAGTGTTTTGTTCCACTCTTGCCGCCCTAGTTTCCGTCATATCGGTGTCATGTTCCTGGATTTTGCGTTCCTTACGCCGTTGGGTTATAATGGGAACCCCTTGACAGTTCGCCTTGAATAAAACTCCTCCAGCAATGCCCAACCTTGGTTTTACCATTTGCCACCTAGCCTCTTTTTCCCTTGGGTTTTCAGAGCCCGAGGGTCATCTTATTTAAACCCCCCCCCCCGGGCTAGTGCTCCTCTGAGTGTTGGTCCGACTGAGCTGCCTGCGGGGCCACCTCGGGGAAACTTGAGGGTTGGTTTTACTCGTAGCTAGTCTCATCTGAGTGTGCCCTGAGAACGAGATATGTGCAGCTCCTATCGGGATTTGTCGGCACATTCGGGCGGTGTTGCTAGACTTGTTTTACCATTGTCGAGGATGTCTTGTAAAACCGAGGTGCCGAGTCTGATCGGAATGTCTCGGGAGAAGGAATATCCTTCGTTGACCGTGAGAGCTTGTGATGGGCTAAGTTGGGACTCCCCTGCAGGGATTTGAACTTTCAAAAGCCGTGCCGGCGGTTATGGGCAGATGGGAATTTGTTAACGTCCGGTTGTAGATAACATGAAACTTAACTCAATTAAAATGAATCAACCGCGTGTGTAACCGTGATGGTCTCTTCTCGGCGGAGTCCGGGAAGTGAACACGGTGTTGGAGTAATGCTCGATGTAGGTTGTTCTAGGATCACTTCTTGATCATAGTTCTTCGTTTGTGCTTTGCCTTCTCTTCTCGCTCTCTTTTGCGAACCGGTTAGCCACCATATATGCTAGTCGCTTGCTGCAGCTCCACATATTACCTTGCCTTACCTATAAGCTTAAATAGTCTTGATCGTAAGGGTGCGAGATTGCTGAGTCCTCATGACTCATAGGTTACTTCCAAACCAGATGCAGGGACCGATGATACCGCTCCAGATGATGCGCTTGAGCTCAAGTGGGAGTTCGATGAAGACTCTCGCCGTTACTATGTGTCTTTCCCAGATGATCAGTAGTGGTGCCCAGTTGGGGCGATCGGGGACTTTGTCGCATGTGGGGATTGATCTTTTATTTTGGTACCGTAGTCGGACCATGAGTGTATTGGATGATTGTAATGTTATTCATGTATTTGTGTGATGTGGCGAGTGTAAGCCAACTATGTACCTTTTCCCCTTTTATCTATTTACATGGGTTGTTGTGAAGACTACCTTGCGACATTGCTTTCAATGCGGTTATGCCTCTAAGTCGTGCTTCGACACGTAGGAGATATAGCCACATCGAGGGCATTACAAACAAGCTCAAGTCTCATCTGGTCGACCTGGCAGTGTGCCATCACCCTTCCTAGACCTAACACTACACGAACGACACCCCAGATATAGTTTGGCATCGAGTGGCTGTCGTCTTGACCATGCCAGCATGGTGACCGCGTGAAGACACGGCTCTGGCAATGCGCCCGACACGCTTTGTGTTGCGCCCGGGTGCTTGTTCATAGCGTGATCCAGAGCTCGCCGACTAATGCTGCACAGATCCACCACCTTTGTTTCTTCACCTTTGACCTCTCCCTCGTGCTCGCTGATGACCCATAAGTATAGGGGATCTATCGTAGTCCTTTCAATAAGTAAGAGTGTCGAACCCAACGAGGAGCAGAAGGAAATGACAAGCGGTTTTCAGTAAGGTACTCTCTGCAAGCACTGAAATTATCGCTAACAGATAGTTTTGTGATAAGGTAATTCGTAATGGGTAACAAGTAACAAAAGTAAGCAAGGTGCAGAAAGGTGGCCCAATCCTTTTTGTAGCAAAGGGCAAGCCTAGACAAACTCTTATATAAAGGAAAGCGCTCTCGAGGACACATGAGAATTATCGTCAAGCTAGTTTTCATCATGCTCATATGATTCGCGTTCGTTACTTTGATAATTTTATATGTGGGTGGACCGGTGCTTGGGTACTGTCCTTCTTTGGACAAGCATCCCACTTATTATTAACTCCTCTTGCAAGCATCTGCAACTATAAAGCAGTATTAAGGTAAACCTAACCATAGCATGAAACGTGTGGATCCAAATCAGCTCCTTACGAAGCAACGCATAAACTAGGGTTTAAGCTTCTGTCACCCTAGGCCCAAATAATGGTGAAGTGTCATGTAGTCGACGTTCACATAACACCACTAGAAGAAAGGCAACATACATCTCATCAAAATATCAAACGAATACCAAATTCACATGACTACTTATAGAAAGACTTCTCCCATGTCCTCAGGAACAAACGTAACTACTCACAAATCATATCCATGTTCATAATCAGAGGGGTATTAATATGCATAAAGTATCTGAACATATGATCTTCCACCAAATAAACCAACTAGTATCAACTACAAGGAGTAATCAACACTACTAGCAACCCACTGGTACCAATCTGAGGTTTTGAGACAAAGATCGGATACAAGAGATGAACTAGGGTTTGAGATGAGATGGTGCTGGTGAAGATTTTGATGGAGATTGACCCCCTCCCAATGAGAGGATCAATGGAGATGACGATGGTGATGATTTCCCCCTCCCGGAGGGATGATTCCCCGGCAGAACAGCTCCGCCAGAGCCCTAGATTGGTTCCGCCAAGGTTCTGCCTCGAGACGGTGGCGCTTCATCCCGAAAGCTTCCCCCTTATTTTTTCCAGGGCAAAAGACTTCATATAGCAAAAGATGGGCATCGAAGGCCTGCCAGGGGGCCCATGAGGCAGGGGGCGCGCCCCCCACCCTCGTGGACGGTGGATGGCCCCCCTCTGGTGCTTTCTTCGCCCAATATTTTTTATATATTCCAAAACTGACTTTCGTAGAGTTTCAGGACATTTGGAGCTGTGCATAATAGGTCTCTAATATTTGCTCCTTCTCCAACCCAGAATTCCAGCTGTCGGCATTCTCCATCTTCATCTAAACCTTGTAAAATAAGAGAGAAAAGGCATAAGTATTGTGACATAATGTGTAATAACAGCCCATAATGCAAGAAATATCGATATAAAAGCATGATGCAAAATGCGCGTATCAACTCCCCCAAGCTTAGACCTTGCTTGTCCTCAAGCGGAAGTCGATATCGAAAAATATGTCCACATGTTTAGAGATAGAGGTGTTGATAAAATAAAATACGGACATGAGGGCATCATGATCATTCTTATAACAACAATATATATTGTCATATGATTTCTTATGCTAAAGTAATAATCTATTCACAATGTCAAGTATGAATCAGAAACTTCATTGAAGACTAACAAACTATGACCTCAGTCATTGAAGCAATTGCAATTTACACTACAAGAAATATGTCAACTAGTGACCTTCTGTCAGTGACCCTGGAAGAATTGGTCATAGATCTATGACCATCTGAGACCAATTGGTCAAAAGCTGTTCGGGGGGCTCCAAACCCTAAACCATTGCGACCATTTTGGTCGGAAAGGTCGTAATTTCCTTACACGAAATGGTCATAAAGTAAACAACGCTAGTCCGCTGCCTTATTTCTAGTTGTTAACGACCAATATAGATGGTCATAGCCTTGTAAATTGTGGTGGGTTGCTATGACTAGGCGCCACCTCATCAGTTTTGCCTATGTGTCATGTCCATGTGGCAGTTTTTGCCCTAGGTTGTGAAGCAACCTATATTTCTGTCATTCCCAAAATTCCCAAAAAAATCTCATAACTTCTTTGGGTCATATATTCATTAAATATGTAAAAAAAACTTCCTTGCCTAGTTCAAAAATAATTCAAAAATATTCATTTTCCTATTCTGTTCAGAACAACAGTTTGTGAAGGAAGTACCACTTTGGCATGTCCAAATAGTATCCATTTCCTGCAATGCTTTCCTATGTCCAAATAACCATCCTCCACCAAATGCCAGCTCAATCCATTCATTATTTTGAGCCCAGCTTCAACATTCATATTTATGTCTAGTGTGGTACTTTGCAAAGCAAGTACCACCTAGGCTCCTCCTTTTGAGCTGAAAATTTGTGAAGACAGTCTTCTAAGTAACTGATCATCCTCAGCCAAAACACATGCCCATTAGCCATGTACATTTCCTGTACCGCTAATCAAACACTTGGCTGTTAATTCATGTTTGAGCATCGATCGGTCTCCTCGTGAGAATCTTATGTTGTAATTTTCTTCCTAGCACCTACCTGGGGAGTTCCCAACCCACTAGACATGCCTAGGCCGCCCAGAACACATGGCAACGCCACGGTCACGTGGTGACCATGCGGCGGGCATGCGAGTTTACGCGCTCTAGAGTTGGGGCCCTCGGCCACTGCCCAAACCTCGACGTATCGCCACCAAACCATGTATTTCTGACTAAATAGGTACTTACGTAACTAGAAACGATTTTTGGAAAAAATAAATAGCAAACTATGAGGCACATGCAGTTCAAATTTGACCCGCTTTCAGCTGAATCGACGGAAATTTGTCTTTTTCACGAGAGTTGGATCAAAACTTTGTACACCCAACCATTTTGTCAATTGTGCATTAAATATGTCCTAGTATTTTAGAAAAATGATTTGGTCCAATTTTGCAACAATTATTTTGGAGGTCCTTCACAAAAAAAATCTCCTTTTGGGCACTCGAAAAATGGAAAATGTTTTTCCGTCCAAAGAAAATGAAAACTTCCTTAGGCAACATTGTTTGCCATTCCAATATGCACCCTTGTGCACAATATGAGATCATTTGAACAAAACTATGCCATGAATGTGGCCATAAGATTGATCATTTGGCTTGAAAGCCATTGATCTCCACACGTGATAGCTCGTTTCTGAGAACACTTTTTTAAAATAATTGTCGTATTACAAGTTTGTTATTTTTCCTGGGAACTTGGCCACATATAATGACACAATGCGAAGGTTTCCCAATTTTTTGATTTTTTTTGAATTTTTTATGCCCGTTTCAAAATGCGGTCAAAACGGCGGGAATGACCGTTCCTAGCTAGTGGTTGAATCTTGGAATTTTTCTGGTGTTTCTCTGATTAAATAGATACTTATGTACCTAGAAATGATTTTTGGAAAAAATAAAGAGCAAACTACGAGGCACCTGCAGTTCAATTTTCACCCGCTTCCAACTGAATCGACGGAAATTTGTCTTTTTCACGAGAGTTGGATCATAAATTTTTACACCCAAACATTTTGTCAATTGTGCATTAAATATGTCCTAGTATTTTATAAAAATGATTTTGTCCAATTTTGCAACAATTATTTTGGAGGTCCTTCTCAAAAAAACCTCCTTTTGGGCACTCGCACAATGGAAAATGGTTTTTTCGTCCAAAGAAAATTAAAACTTTCTTAGTCAATATTGTTTGCCATTCCAATGTGCACCCTTGTGCATAATATGAGATCATTTGAACAAACTATGCCATGAATGTGGCCATAAGATTGATCATTTTGCTTGAAAGCCATTGATCTCCATACATGATAGCTCGTTTCTGAGAACAATTTTTTAAAAGAATTGCCGTATTACAAGTTTATTATTTTTCCTGGTAACATGGTCACATATAATGACACAATGCAAAGGTTTTCCAATTTTTTGATTTTTTTTGAATTTTTATGCCCGTTTCAAACTGCGGTCAAAACGACAGGAATGACCGTTCCTAGCTAGTGCTTGAATCTTGGAATTTTTTTGGTGTTTCTTCGATTAAATAGATACTTTTATATCTAGAAATGATTTTTGGAAAAAATAAATAACAAACAATGAGGACGCTGCAGTTCAAATTTGACTTGTTTCCTGCTGAATGAGCGGAAATTTGTCTTTTTCATGAGAGGTGGATCAAAAATTTTGATACCCAATCATATGATCAATTGTGCATTAAATATGTCCTAGTATTTGAGAAAATTGATTTGGTACAATTTTGCAACAAATATATGGTAGGTCCTTCATAAAAAAAGTCATTTTGGGTACTTGGAAAATGATTAAAATAGCTATAAAGATCAGAAATGCATAGAAATTGGTCCTTATCCATAAAATGTGGTCTAACTCTAGTGAAAATTTGTGTGGTGCCATTTTGCAAAATATTTTTGATAGCTGCTTCACAAAATCCCTCTATTTTTAATACTTAGACACTTTTTTAAATCACTGGTTTTTCGAACCAATCAGGACTCTTCCCACGGATCGATGACATGGCGCCCATCCATCCATCCATCCCACATCCATCCATCCATCTATCTACAGAAAAAAAGAAAATAAAATGAAAAAGAGATACCCCCCACCCGCAGCCCAAAACCTAGGTCAGATCCCATCGACTCCCCCCCCCATCGCACCCCTCCTCTCCTCGCAGCCGCCGCCACCTCCTCCCTCGATCCAGTCCTCTCCCCGACCTCCTTTCCCCGATCCAGTCCTCTCCCCGCCGCTCCCACCCACCGCCGACCTCGCAGCCCTCCTCACCACTGCCGCCGACCTCGTCCCTCCCTTCCCTCACCATCTCTCCCTACCCTATGCCCCAGATTGAGTCGAGCAGGTCGGCCGACGCGCTAGGGTTCCGTTTGGTCAGCTCCGCGCTGGCTCTCCGGTTGGCCGCCCGCCCAACGATGGATCTCTCCGCCGCTCTCCCACCAGGCTCTCCTGGGTTGCGACCTCTGCCACCTAGTCGTCCTCTTCGGCCTCAACGTCCACAAGGGCGACATGAGCACCGACGGCTGCTGGTGGTACATCGTGCTCTGGGTCGCCGCCTCGCGCCGGGGCCGGGCCGTGGACTAGGACGTCCTCAAGGAGCGGCTGGTGGAGCTTCGTCCGCATCACGCTGGAGTAGACCCGCCTCCGCACCGCCCTCACGCCCCACCTATCGCAGGTTGGTTCATGTCCTACTTACTGCTTCCCTTGCTCACCTTGCTGAGCTCCATGTTCCTCTTTCCTTATGACTTTGCAACGTCCTAGCTCGGTAGGTGCTGCTAGTACAGTATAATGCTACGCGTACTGCACTGGCAAGCATGCTCTGCTCGGGGTGATTTGTGAAGCTGTAACTTTCATACAGGTGTCGATGCTAGCCCGTCAGGTCCGGTCCATGAATTCAGATGCGCCTGCTAATTGAAAATTCAGTCTATAGCAGAGAAGCAAAATCACTACTGTTGTGATGGTGCGCTAGTACAGTGCCTTATTTCTTCCTGGAGTCTGCAGCAAAACCATATTGGTCTTTGTCTGACGCCTTGGAGTCTGAAGGGATCTCCTCTAAACAATGACCCCAAGCACGAGCATTATTTCTTCAGACATGTAATTGTTGACTACTTAAGGCCTTGAGGGTCAATCTAGAGTCTGGTATAGGCAGTTTTTTAATGCAATTGTCCATCTAGAACATCATAAAGTGTAGGTCTCCTGTGATATCAGCTGACGCCAGTCACATTTGTCATTCACAAAAGATGATTTTGTCCTGTGTCATGCTTCCAGGAAAAGTTCAGGCTCATACGAGCCAACGACGATGCGACTGTTTTGGATGCTCTCTCCTTCAGCGCTCTCAAAATTAGACTACTTTGCAGCTTGACGGTTGAGAAGAAAAAACTATGTTCAGGTACTTCATCTCCAAGTCAAAGTTTCCTTGACCAAAACCCACCAACAATTATCCCAAAAGGCTATGAACTGAAATATAGGTTTACATGTGAGGCTGCTTATATCTGAATATTACAGCTGCATTACAGCTGCAGTTTGTTCTGTAACAATAGTTGCTAGCTCTTTCTGTGACCCATATTTATTTCTTTGTTCTGTTTGGATGGAGCAGGAGCCCTCTTTGGTCGACATGCATGAGGAGGAGGAAATTGTCTCCCACACAAGGTTGATCCCTCTCGACTTTACTGTGAGGTTTTTTCTATCACTGCTATGTTGTAGCCTAGTTTCTGTTGTGGCCCTTAAAAGCTCATATCATATTTGCACCTGGATGATGTGTGTGTGCTTGATGCTCATGTACTAAGTAAGGTTGGTGGTTGTTTTGCGACTGAATCGTGTTTCAGTTTGATACCACTATGCTTTCTCTTGTCAAATTCGTCCCTGACTAGTATAGTTAGTACTATTGCAGCAAGTTGATTGATTGAGGGAATACTCTTGCCTTTGCTTAACATATCTAAAATCTAGTCAAATTCCTTAACAACATATTTGTTTTTTACAACAACAATGCATTAAAAATCTGACCTATCTATATACACACTTTGTGGAAGAAATAGGATATATATGTGCTTCTGTTGCTTCTATATTATATATATACATGTACGTTTAGTTATTCGACATGCTTCAACATTTTCTGTTTGATTTGGTGCAGGAGGATGCCTGAGCTGACCAGGAGGACACCGTCATCCACCCCGGCCACCACACAAGGTCGTCCTTCTATTTCTTTTGTTGTTTGTTCATGTGCTACTTGTGTTTCAGTTCCATTGCCTCCTATTGCAAACAAGTCTATACATTAGACTAGCCCATGTGTTGTAAGTGCTGGGTGTCCTAGATACAAAAATATACCAAGTGCAAGTGGGTGCTCGTGTTGTGCATAGTAGCAGATCTATTTATGTGAGCTATACAATGGCCTATTTCTTCCTAATGATATGAACACTATCTTATGATTGACCAGGTCCCTGCTCTGTTTCTTCTTCTTTTGCATCCTGTATGTATGTATGTATGTGTCTGACGACGAAGTGGTTTCTTCAGAATTGATCGAGTCTGACAAAGTTGTTCTGAACATTTCTTGAAACAGGGTGAGGCCGGTGATGTCCGTGCGGTGATGTCCCTGGTGTGGCGCCACTGTGCCCGGCGCTTGCCCTGGTCGCTGCGGTGGTGCTTCGGCGTCTTCCAGACCTTCTCCTCGATGTGGTGATGGTCACACCACAGCCGTGGTGTGGCTGAGCCTCTGCTACAGTTACAACCTTCCTCTGGTGAGCTCCTCCCCGTTCCTTCTTCTCTGATGTAGCTCCTGCATGGCATTGGCCATGATTTGGGTTGGATGTGGGGCTCTACTAGTTGCTACTAGATGCTGTAACCAAGCATCAACTCCTACTGGAGCTCTCTGGTGCTAAATTCATGCGGTTCTAGGGTCTATCAGTAGCTGCCCATGTGTACTTGCTTTATATATGTGCTCATGTGATGCTCTGGTGGTCTGGATTTGCTTAATCTGTTGTTTGCTCCTATGTGGCTCTGTTGTTTGCTCCTATGTGGCTCTGTTGGACTCATGCTCTGCTCCTACACCAGCAGCTTGATTGGTTCTATATACACTAGCAGCAGTAGCTCATGTACATGTAATTGGACTCCCAGGGTGTTGTTCTTGTAAATTCTTCCATGTCTTTCTCTTTTTGCTGGTGCTACTACACATGTTAGATTCTTAGTTGTACTTGTTTCCATCTCAAATTACTTATCTTCTTGAACATATGCCTGATGCTTGGTGCATGTAGGATGTGCTCCGTGTGGATATCTATGCATTTGTTAAGATTTTTGTAGCACATGCTATGGCCTCAAAGATTGTTTATTTTATTTTCGTTCATACGTGAGCATAGTTTTTTATTGCTGTCAACGGGTGAATTGATTTGATCGTTAATATGTGGTTGGATGTGATGTTTTGCAGGTTGAAGGCGCTAAGGTGTTGGAGACATGCGTGTACTTGTTGAGCGTTTTATCTGTAGAGTGCTATACTATGATTGGTGTAATATTGTATTGTTATATTATGATTGGTGGAATGTAATAAACTTGATTGGTACATCGGTGATTTGGCTGTTATTTGAATATATTTAAAATGTGTTCTCTGATTGGTATATCATTGAGTTACAAGTTGTGAAAAATTAAAACCTGATGTTTGGGACCTAGTGCCTAGAAGAATCTGACAATGTGCATCCAGTTGACTACAATAATCTGAAAATTGAATGTAACAAAAAAAAGAAAACCCGAAAATAAAAAATTTATAGAATATGAAAAGGTTGCACCTCAGAAAGCAAAAAAAAGTCGAACCAATGGCCCAAGCCCATGTAGCTAGTAAAAAACAACAGAAAAAATACATTGAAAAGGCCGAATTAATGGGCTCGGCCCATGTAAAACGCCGAATCGGACCGGGCTGAATCTTGTGCCACATCAGTTTGCCACATTGGATGCCTACATGGCCTGGGGAGGTTGCTAGTGACCAAAACAAAACAGTAGGCATATTTTGGTCATAAACGTCCACGACCTTCTCACAGAGAAGGTCGTTAATTTCAGTTTACGACCGACAGCTTTTGACCTTCTGGTTTTGGTCAAAAGAAGGCCGCAAATGAAAAACAATGGCCTTTCAATGACCAATAGTCAAGGTCACAAGTTGACATATTTGTTGTAGTGTTATCATAACATCGGAAAGAGTCATTATTAGAGCTTTTCAGCAAGTCCACATACTCAACTATCATTTAGTCTTTCACAATTGCTAACACTCACGCAATACTTATGGGTTTGGAGTTTTAATAGGACACAGAGAAAGATAGGGGCTTATATTGTTGCCTCCCAACCTTTTACCTCAAGGGTAATGTCAATAATAATAGTTTATGATAACTTACATCCAACTGGATATACATATCAGGATCTTTCCAACACAATGTGTTTGCCAAAGGATAAGGTGTAAAAAGGAAAGGTGAAGATCACCATGACTCTTATATAAGACATGAGACAAAAATAAAAGACAGGCCCTTCGCAGAGGGAAGCAGAGGTTGTCATGTGCTTTTATGGTTGGATGCACAAAATCTTAATGCGAAAGAACGTCACTTTATATTGCCACTTGTGATAGGGACCTTTATTATGCAGCCCATCGCTTTTATTTCTTCCATATCACAAGATCGTATAAAGCTTATTTTCTCCACACTAATAGATCATACATATTTAGAGAGCAATTTTTATTGCATGCAACGATGACAACTTACTTGAAGGATCTTACTCAATCCATAGGTAGGTATGATGGACACTCATGGAAAAACTGGGTTTAAGGATATTCGGAAGCACAAGTAGTATCTCTACTAGGTGCAAGGAATTTGGCTAGCATGAGGGGGAAAGGCAAGCTCAACATGTTGGATGATCCATGACAATATACTTTATTTCAGATATAAGAAAACATAACTCATTACGTTGTGTTCCTTGCCCAACATCAACTTTTTAGCATGTCATATTTAATGAGTGCTCACAATCATAAAAGATGTCCAAGATAGTATATTTATATGTGAAAACCTCTCTTTCTTTATTACTTCCTATTAATTGCAACGATGACCAAAACTATGTTTGTCAACTCTCAACAACTTTTATTTATCATACTTTTTTATATGTGAAGTCATTACTCTTGATAAGGTCAATATGATCTCTTTAATTCTTTTGGTTCTTTCTTTTATTCCCTCAGGATCATAGAAAGATAATCAAGTCCTTGACTAAAAATTAATTTTTATTATATATAGCTCACCGACTCGGTTACATAGAAGGATCATAAAGCATAACTCAAAACTAGATCATACAAAAACTTTATTCTACTAGATCAAGATATTGCCAAAAGGATCGAACTAAGAAAAACGGTAAAAATAGGAGTGTGATGGTGATACGATACTGAGGCACCTCCCCCAAGCTTGGCAGTTGCCAAGGGGAGTGCCCATACCCATGTGTTTATGTCTCTTTCCTCGGAGGTGGTGATGATGGAGTTGTTGATGATGTAGGCTTGTCGTCCATCTTTCAAGGCATAGGCTCACCATTATAGAAGGATGATCGAGTCTTTGGGATCCTCAAATCTGCAGCCAAACTTATCCTCTTGAATCTATAGTCATACTCATAGTTTTGGTTTTGCAGGTCATAGATCTGGGCTTGGAGATGCTCGATTTTCTCGTGAAGCTTTAAGATGGTCTCCCCAATGTTCTTGGCATCCAGCTTATGGTTGTTGGTGAACTCCGTGATCATCATGTGGTTGGCGTTGAGTCCGCGTTCCACCATCCCCTGGCACTTGAAAACTTGTTGCTCCATTGCTTCAAATCTTGTCTCCACGCTTACGGTCCTCCTTGGTCCCTCGACATCGCGGATGTGTACCAACCCATCACGCATCTCAATTGTTTGAGGGTGTTGCAGTACCTCCACGAGGTTTGGATTGATAACCTTCTCGAAGAACTTGTCCTTGGGGGCGTTTGAAGACGTCATGATGATCTGGATCTGTCAGAAGAACAACTCGAAACAAAAACAGAGGATATTTGCGTGGTATGGTGGTCAAAACCTTCGGGAGATTATATAATGAATTTTTACTGACCAAAAGAAGTATCGTGCAAGAAAACAGAGTCCGGAGGGCACACGAGGTGCCCACGAGGTAGGAGGCGCGCCCAGGGGGTATGGCGCGCCCTCCACCCTCGTGGATGCCTCGTGTCCCTTTCGGACTACTTCTTATTTTCCTATTTTCTTAAATATTCCAAAACGGAGAAAATTGCTATTAGAACTATTTTGGAGTCGGTTTACTTACCGTACCACATACCTATTCCTTTTCGGAGTCTGATACATTCTGGAAAGTGTCCCTTATGTATTCCTTTGGGGTTACGGTTTAAATAACATTAGTTTCAACATTTATGGGATTACCTGAGATATAATGTTTGATTCTTTGACCGTTCACCACCTTCGGATTTGTGCCTTCGAAGTTGTTGGTTTTTATGGCACCAGAACGATAGACCTCCTCGATAACGTAAGGACCTTCCCATTTAGAGAGGAGTTTTCCTGCAAAAAATCTTAAATGAGAGTTGTATAGCAAAACATAATCACCTACATTAAACTCACGCTTTTGTATCCTTTTGGCATGTCATCTTTTAACTTTTTCTTTAACCAGTTTGGCATTCTCATAGGCCTGGGTTCTCCACTCATCAAGTGGGCTAATGTCAAATAGTCTCTTCTCACCGGCAACTTTGAAATCGTAATTGAGCTCTTTAATGGCCCAATATGCCTTATGTTCTAGTTCGAGAGGTAAGTTACATGCTTTTTCCATAAACCATTTTATACGGAGACATACCCATAGGATTCTTATATGTAGTTCTATAGGCCCATAATGCATCATCAAGTTTCTTGGACCAATTCTTTCTAGATCTATTAACAGTCTTTTGCAAAATTAATTTAATTTCTCTATTACTCAGTTCTACTTGACCATTAGACTGTGGGTGGTATGGAGATGCAATTATATGATTAACATCATACTTAGCAAGCATTTTACGAAAAGCACCATGAATAAAATGTGAACCGCCATTAGTCATTAAGTATCTAGGGACTCCAAACCTCGAAAAAATAACTTCTTTAAGCATCTTAATAGAGGTGTTGTGATCAGCACTACTAGTTGGAATAGCTTCTACCCACTTAGTAACGTAATCAACAGCAACTAAAATATGTGTATACCCATTAGAGGAAGGAAACAGCCCCATATAATCAAAACCCCAACCATCAAATGGTTCGATGATGAGTGAATAGTTCATGGGTATTTCTTGACGTCTACTAATATTACCAATTCTTTGACATTCATCACAAGACAAGACAAACTTACGGTTATCCTTGAAGAGAGTAGGCCAATAAAAACCGGATTGCAATACCTTATGTGCAGTTCTATTTCCAGCGTGGTGTCCTACATAAGCCTCAGAGTGACACTTGCGTAGGATCTATTCATGTTCATGCTAAGGTACACAATGTCTAATAACACCATCTACTCCTTCTTTATAAAGGTGTGAATCATCCTAGAAGTAATGTCTTAAATCATAGAAAAAAATTCTTTTGCTGGTATGTGAAACTAGGTGGTATAAATTTAGCAACAATGTAATTAGCATAATCAGCATACCATGGAGCAGTATGAGAAGCATTTATGATAGCTAATTGTTCATCAAGAAAGCTATCATCTATAGATAGTGGGTCATCAAGAACATTCTCTAACCTAGATAAGTTGTCTGCAAAGGGGTTCTCAGCTCCCTTTCTATCAATAATATGCAAATAAAATTCTTGTAGTAGGAGAACCCATCTAATAAGTCTAGGTTTAGCATCTTCCTTTTCCATAAGATATTTAATAGCAGCATGATCAGTGTGAACAGTAACTTTAGAATCAACAATATAAGGTCTGAACTTATCACAAGCAAATACAACTGCTAAAAATCTTTTTTAGTGGTAGCATAATTTATCTGGCACTGTCTAGAGTTTTACTAGCATATTGGACAACATTTAATTTCTTATCAACTCTTTGTCCTAGAACAGCACCTACAGCATAATCACTAGCATCACACATAATTTCAAAGGGTAAATTCCAATTAGGAGGCTGAACAATAGGTGCAGAAATCAAGGCTTTATTAAGTATTTCAAATGCTTCTACACAATCATCATCAAAGACAAAAGGAACATCTTTTTGTAAAAGATTAGTCAGAGGCCTAGAAATTTTTGAGAATTCTTTAATGAACCTCCTAAAAAACCGGCATGACCAAGGAAAATTCTTATACCTTTAATGTCCTTAGGACACGGCATCTTCTCAATGGCATCAACTTTAGCTTTATCAGCTTCAATACCTCTTTCAAAAATTTTATGCCCCAAGACAACACATTCATTAACCATAAAGTGGCACTTCTCCCAATTCAAGAGAAGATTAGTTTCTTCACATCTCTGCAAAACTTGATCAAGGTTGCTTAAGAAATCATCAAAATAAGTTCCATATACGGAAAAATCATCCATGAAAACCTCAACAATCTTTTCACAAAAGTCAAAGAATATAGCGGTCATACATCTTTGAAAGGTAGCAGGTGCATTACATAAACCAAAAGGCATATGTCTATAAGCAAAGGTACCGAAAGGGCAAGTAAAAGTGGTCTTTTCCTGATCCTCTTTTGACACAGGTGTTTGAGAGAAACTAGAATAACCATCTAGAAAGCAAAAATGTGTATGTTTGGATAATCTTTCTAGCATTTGATCAATAAAAGGTAAAGGGTAATGATCTTTTCTAGTAGCTTTATTTAATTTATGGAAATCAATTACCATTCTATAACCTATAACAATTCTTTGTGGGATCAATTCATCTTTATCATTAGGAACAACAGTAATGCCTCCCTTCTTAGGGACACAATGGACAGGACTTACCCACGGACTATCAGCAACAGGATAAATTATACCTGCCTCTAGAAGCTTTAGTATTTCATTTCTTACCACTTCTTTCATCTTAGGATTTAACCGCCGTTGGTGATCAACAACCGGTTTATCATCTTTCTCCAATTTTATTTTGTGCTGGCATAGAGTGGGACTAATGCCTTTAAGATCATCAAGAGTATATCCAATAGCAGAGCGGTGCTTCTTCAGAGTTTTCAATAATTTCTCTTCTTCCTGCTCTGAAAGGTTATAGCACTAATAATAACAGGATATATCTTCTTTTCATCAAGATAAGCATATTTAAGAGTATCAGGTAATGGTTTAAGCTCAAACACATGACCACCCTTGGGTGCAGGAGGATCCCCTAGAATTTCAACAGGCAAGTTGTGTTTCAAAATAGGTCCCTATTTAAAGAATACTCATCTATTTCCCCTCTTTCATTCATAAACATATTGTCTCCATGGTCTAGCAAATATTGTTCTAAAGGATCATTAGGAGGCACGGCAATAGAAGCAAGACCAATAATTTCATCTTTACTAGGCAATTCTTTATCATGGGGTTGTCTATGAAATTTAGCAAAATTAAAATCATGAGACATATCCCCTAAACCAACAGTAACAATATCCTTTTTGTAGTCTATTTTAGCATTAACAGTATTCAAGAAGGGTCTACCAAATATAATGGGACAAAAGTCATCTTGTGGGGAACCAAGGACAAGAAAATCAGTGGGATATTTAATTTTCCCACACAAGACTTCAACATCTCTAACAATCCCAACTGGTGAAATAGTATCTCTATTGACAAGCTTAATAGTAACATCAATATCTTATATCTCAGCAGGTGCAATATCATGCATAATTTCTTTATATAAAGAGTGAGGTATTGCGCTCGCACTAGCACCCGTATCACATAAGCCATGATAACAATGATCTCCTATTTTAACAGAAATAACAGGCATGCCTACAACAGGTCTATGTTTATTTTTAATATCGGGTCTAGCAATTCTAGCAGCTTCATCACAGAAGTAAATAAAATGCCCATCAATATCGACCAAGAGATCCTTAACCATAGCAATACTAGGTTCAACTTTAATTTGCTCAGAGGGTGTAGGTGTTCTAGTATTATTTTTACGAACCACGGCTGAAGCTTTAGCATGATCCTTTATTCTAACAGGGAAAGTTGGATTCTCAATATAAGCGGTAGGAACAATAGGATCAACATTATAAGTGATAGTCTTTTCTTCAACTTTAATAGGTTCAACTACTTTTACTTCAATAGGAGGATGATATTTAAGCCACTTCTCCTTAGGGATATCAACATGAGTAGCAAATGATTCATAGAAAGAAGCTACTATCTCAGAGTCAAGTCCATATTTAGTGCTAAATTCACGAAAAGCATTGGTATCCATAAAAGATTTAATACAATCAAACTTAGGTGTCATACCTGACTCCTTACCTTCGTTGAGTTCCCAATCTTTAGAGTTGCATTTAATTCTTTCTAATAAATCCCATTTGAATTCAATAGTCTTCATCATAAAAGAACCACTACAAGAAGTATCAAGCATGGAGCGATTATTGATAGAAAGCTGAGCATAAATTTTTTGAATAATAATTTCTCTTGAGAGCTCATGATTGGGGCATGAATATAACATTGACTTAAGCCTCTCCCCCAAGCTTGAGCAATACTTTCTCCTTCGCGAGGCCAAAAATTTTATATATATATATATATATAAATTACGATCATGATGAACCAGATGCATAGGATAAAAATTCTGATGAAATTCCAATTTCAATCGGTTGTAGTTCCATGATCCAATATCATCACATAGCCTAAACCATGTCAATGCCTTTCCCTTCAAAGATAAAGGGAATACCTTCTTCTTGATAACATCATCAGTCATACCTGCAAGCTTAAATAATCCACAAACTTCATCCACATATATTAGGTGCAAATCAGGATGTAATGTTCCATCTCCTGTAAAAGGATTAGCTAGCAGTTTCTCTATCATACCCGAAAGAATTTCAAAGTAAACATTTTCAGTAGGTTCAGTAGGTTGGGGAGCAACTCTTTGCTCTACTAGTCGGGGTGAGATACCCCGAACAAGCCCCTCAAAGGATTACTTTCCATAGTAACAAGTGACAGTAAATTTCAGCACACTATATAAATTTTTCCTTACCAGATTCCACTTACCAAAGGCGCTTCACTCCCCGGCAACGGCACCAGAAAAGAGTCTTGATGACCCACAAGTATAGGGGATGTATCGTAGTCCTTTCGATAAGTAAGAGTGTCGAACCCAACAAGGAGCAGAAGGAAATGACAAGCGGTTTTCAGTAAGGTATTCTCTGCAAGCACTAAAATTATCAGTAACAGATAGTTTTATGATAAGGTAATTCGTAACGGGTAACAAGTAACAAAAATAAACAAGGTGCAGCAAGGTGTCCCAATCCTTTTTGTAGCAAAGACAAGCCTGGACAAACTCTTATATAAAGGAAAGCGCTCCCGAGGAAACATGAGAATTATCGTCAAGCTAGTTTTCATCATGCTCATATGATTCGTGTTCGTTACTTTGATAATTTGATATGTGGGTGGACCGGTGCTTGGGTACTACCCTTCCTTGGACAAGCATCCCACTTATGATTAACCCCTCTTGCAAGCATCGGCAACTACAAAAGAAGTATTAAGGTAAACCTAACCATAGCCTGAAACATGTGGATACAAATCAGCCCCTTACGAAGCAACGCATAAACTAGGGTTTAAGCTTCTGTCACTCTAGAAACCCATCATCTACTTATTACTTCCCAATGCCTTCCCCTAGGCCCAAATAATGGTGAAGTGTCATCTAGTCTACGTTCACATAACACCACTAGAGGAAAGGCAACATACATCTCATCAAAATATCGAACGAATACCAAATCACATGACTACTTATAGCCAGACTTCTCCCATGTCCTCAGGAACAAACGTAACTACCCACAAATCATATTCATGTTCATAATCAGAGGGGTATTAATATGCATAAAGGATCTGAACATATGATCTTTCACCAAATAAACCAACTAGCATCAACTATAAGGAGTAATCAACACTACTAGCAACCCACAGGTACCAATCTGAGGTTTTGAGACAAAGATTGGATACAAGACATGAACTAGGGTTTGAGATGAGATCGTGCTGGTGAAGATGTTGATGGAGATTGACCCCCTCCCGATGAGAGGATCGATGGTGATGATTTCCCCCTCCCGGAGGGATGATTCCCTGGCAGAACAGCTCTGCCGGAGCCCTAGATTGGTTCCTCCAAGGTTCCGCCTCGAGACGGCGGCGCTTCGTCCCAAAAGCTTCCTCCTTATTTTTTCCAGTGTGAAAGACTTCATATAGCAAAAGATGGGCAACGGAGGCCTGCCAGGGAGCCCACGAGGCAGGGGGGCGCGCCCCCACCCTCGTGGATGCAGGGCCGGTCCTAAGGGGGGTAGGAGGGGCGACCGGCCCAGGCCCCCACGATCGAGGGGCCCCCTCCCAGGTACGTACGTATAGCCTGTAGCGTACGCACGTAGTAGCAACGCCCTCGATGCGGCTATATCTCCCACGTGTCGAAGCACGACTTAGAGGCATAACCGCATTGAAAGCAATATCGCAAGTGAGGTAATCTTCACACAACCCATGTAATACATAAGGGAAAGAGATACATAGTTGGCTTACAATCGTCACTTCACACAATTACAGGAATAAAGCATTACATCATACAAATACACACAAGGTCTGACTACGGAACCAAAATAAAAGAAGACTACCCCAAAGCTACACAGATCCCCGATCGTCCCGACTGGGCTCCACTACTGATCAACTAGAACGAAACAACACAAAGGACAAGATCTTCATCGAGCTCCTCCTTGAGCTTGTTTGCGTCACCTGCTCGGTAACATCGGCACCTGCATACTGGTTTTGGAAGTATCTGTGAGTCACGGGGACTCAGCAATCTCGCACCCTCATGATCAAGACTATTTAAGCTTATAGGAAGGGTAAAAGGTATGAGGTGGAGCTGCAGCAAGCGACTAGCATATATGGTGGCTAACATACGCAAATGAGAGCGAGAAGAGAAGGCAAAGCACAATCGAGAAACTATGATCAAGAAGTGATCCTATAACAACCTACCCCAAACATAACTCCAACACCGTGTTCACTTCCCGGACTCCGCCGGAAAGAGACCATCACGGTTACACACGCGGTGGATGCATTTTAATTAAGGTCAACTTCAGGTTTTCTACAACCGAACATTAACAAATTCCCATCTTCCCATAACCGCGGGCACGGCTTTCGAAAGATCATATCCCTGTAGGGGTGTCCCAACTTAGCCCATCACAAGCTCTCACGGTCAACGAAGGATATTCCTTCTAGCGGGAAGACCCGATCAGGCTCGGAATCGGGGTTACAAGACATCTTGACAGGTAAAACAAGACCAGCAAGACCGCCCGATGCGCCGACATCCTGATAGGAGCTGCACATATCTCGTTCTCAGGGCAACACCGGATGAGCTCTCCGTACAACTAAAACCAGCCCTCAAGTTTCCCCGAGGTGGCGCTGCAAAGGACTCTAGTTCGGACCAACACTTAGACAAGCACTGGCCCGGGGGGTTAAAATAAAGATGACCCTCGGGATGCATGACTCCCAAGGGAAAAAGGCTAGGTGGCGAATGGTAAAACCAAGGTTGGGCCTTGCTAGAGGAGTTTTATTCAAGGCGAACTGTCAAGGGGTTCCCATTATAACCCAACCGCGTAAGGAACGCAAAATCCGGGAACATAACACCGATATGACGGAAACTAGGGCGGCAAGAGTGGAACAAAACACCAGGCATAAGGCCGAGCCTTCCACCCTTTACTAAGTATATATATATATATGCATTAATTAAATAAGAGATATTGTGATATCCCAACAAGTAAACATATTCCAACAAGGAACAACATCTCCATGTTCCAACAAGGAACAGACTTCAATCTTCACCTGCAACTAACAATACTATAAGAGGGGCTGAGCAAAGTGGTAACATAGCCAAACAACGGTTTGCTAGGATAAGGTGGGTTAGAGGCTTGGTTCAACAATATGGGTGACATGATAAGCAAGTGGTAGGTATCGCAGCATAGGCATAGCAAAAGAGCGAGCAACTAAGCAAGCAAAGATAGAAGTGATTTCGAGGGTATGGTCATCTTGCCTGAGATGCCGCAAGGAAGAAGAACGAGTCCATGAAGAAGTCAAACGGACGTAGTCGAACGAATCCTCACACACACGACGTTATCGGAACCAACCCAAAGAAGCAACACCGGAAAGAAGCACACAACATAGTAAACAACCATCACATAAACATGGCACGATGCGCAAACAAGTATGATGCATGTCCGGTTTAATGAGGCATGGCATGGCAAAGTGCACAAACAATCCTACAAATTAAGTGGAGCTCATTATGCAATGGAGTTGCATATTGACGAAACACCACATGACTTATTTAGTTCTCTCTCGGTTATGTACCCAACAATATTAAATGTTTTTAAACATGGCAAGAGGGTGAAGCAAAGTAAAACTACCTATCTAGTCAAGTCTAAATGAGGCCGGAAGCAACGAACAACAATTCCGGTAAATCCCCGTATGCATATATTAGGTTTGGTACTATTCTGTCCTAAACACAATTTTAGAGTTACTAAACATGCAAAGTAAAGCCACCATGTTAAACTAGGCATTTTTCTACCCCATTTACATATAAAGATTATTAAATTCCGAGTTATGGTTATTTAGTTATGAATTAAATCATTTTTAACATGGCATAGGAGCAAATTTAGTCAAACAACATTTTAAGCATTTTAAACATTTCAAACATAGATGAAAGTTTGCATATTATTAAACTAGACAGAATTCTAGACATATTACATATAAAGTTTGTTTTAATCCGATGCATGGTTATTAAGTTATTATATGCATGAAGTTGAGGGACCTTTCTGTAAAACAGGTAAACTCATGAAAAAGGAAAATCGTAGATCTGGAAAAAAACATGAATGGTCCAGATCAGAGGCCCGCCCAACAGTGGAAGGAAAAAAAGGAGGGGCGCTGGATCTGCTGCCCACCATGGGCTTCGGCCCAGCTGGAAGCAGAGGAGGCCGGCGATAGCGTTGCTGGGACCCGGGTCGTGAGCTGGGATGGATGAAGCTGGGGCGGTGCTGGGCCTTGGCGCCTGTCCACGCTGGCGGGATCGAACGAGGTGGAGGGAGGCATGGTCAACGGAGCGACCTGCAGCGACTGCAACTCCCGCTCGCTGCAGACAAGATGCAGTGCGGCGAGGGACTTGGTGGCTTGGCGCTACTCCGGCAAGCTGAGGACTCCAGCGGGACGGCAGGATGGTATGGTCCCGGCGAAGGAGAAGCAGAGGAGGGCAACATGGCGTGGCGGCGAAAGCTCTTGCTGCTGCAGCAGGACTCGAGGAGCTCGGCGCGGGGCTCACCCATCCATGGCGTGGGGTTCCTGAGAGAGAGAGATGTGAGAAGGGAGAAACCAGAGGAGATGGATGAAAGCGCGAAGGCAGGGAGAGGAACGTCCTGGTGGTGCTAACGAGGAGGCGACATCGCGAGGAGGCGGGGTCCAGCAAGTCCGGTGAGGTGAGGTGTGCTCGGGAGCTGCTGCTCGAGGGCACGATGTCCATGGAGGAGGAGCTTCAGTGGTGGCGTTCGTCGTCGGGCGGTGAGGCGAGGAGGGGCCAGGGACGAGGCATGGCTCGGGCAGGGGAAGGCTCGGGCGCAGTAGGAGGAAGCGGTTGGACTGCGGCGCAAATAGAGGGAGGAGGGGATCTGGGAGGAAGAAGCTGATTGGCTCGGCGCTGAAAACAAAAGGAGTGGCGGCGGCGTGGGGATTGGATGGATGGGACAAGGTCCCTAGAATTTAGGGTTAGGGGCTATATATAGCATGTAGGCGAAAAGAGAGGGATTTGGATCATCGGATCGAAATCCGACGGACGAGGATAAATATGCTAAGGAGTCCAATAAATAAAACGATGATATTTTGTAAATGTTTGGGGATGATCCGGACACAACGGTGGCGACAGTCCGGGTCGGGTCCGGGACAGATTTCGGACACGCGCGAGAGGAGGGCCGTGGGCTACTGAGAGAGGTTAGGTTGGGTCTGGCGGATTGTGAAGAGCGGGTTGGTCTGAGAGAAGAGGGGAGAGATGCAGCACGACACGGTTTTCAGAGACCGAAAACGTCCGACGTTAGACCGGCTATATTGCCGCTATAGTTATCAGTTGGGGCATCAAACGATCTCCAAATGCGATGAAACTTGACAGGCGGTCTATCTACAACATAATAACACCACATGCCAACTTTCAACCCATTCCAAGAACATTTTCCAGCCACTTATAAAATACTATTTCGGACATGTCGCGGGCACGTGCAAGTGTGTCTGGGCTCAGAACGGACAACGACGGAACTGGGGGAACCCGGACGGATGCAAGTTTCGAAAACATGATGATGCAATGCACATGATGACATGACATGAAATGCATGACACGCAAGAAAATGACAAGGCAACAACAGCGAATAACTGGAAGACACCTGGCGCATCGGTCTCGGGGCGTCACAGCAGTGCAGCCGAGCGCACGTTTTTTTTGAGAAAATGCAGCCGAGTGCACGTAGTGCTTTCATTCGTCTCTGATCGTTGAATGCCCAAGGTAGTTGGGCCTGTACTGGATTGCTCCACCTAGCCCAAAAAATAATAGCTACATTGATTTATCTGGAGCATCTAATCCCCTTAAATAAAGCTGGACCATCGGTCAGGATCGGGGGCTAGGAGCCAGGGCACATTACAATAGCATGCGCTGCCCTTTTTGCCTAGCTATGAGATCGCCATAGTTAACCTAACGCTTGCTCGAGAAGGAGACCCAAAGATACATGGCTGCGCGTCGGAGCCGGCGGCGCACGGCGTGTAGTTTGTGGATCTGAGCGTTGTCTGCCAGGTCAATGTCTTCCGCTGTATGTATCACTGGCCGATATGCTTCTACAGTTTGGGAACAAGGATTTTAGGGTGTAGATCTCAAATAGATTAAGAACAGGATGATGTTCTGGATGCAAATCATGACGAGTAGTTTTGGGTTGAATTATAGGATGGCACAATAAATTTGCACAACGAGTAGGAGTAACTTTGCACGGTTGCAGATTTGATTTCTAATCTATGAAGAATATTTTGCATATCATTTTTATTTATTTGCTCCTCTAATCTTAATTTCTTGGACACTGCTATTTATAGAATAATAATATTACCATTAAGTAGTCCAAGAACAACTATGCTTTTTGATCAAATTTCTTTTAGCACTATTCATGGAGTCATTGTCTTCGAACCTTCTGTACCTGAAACCATATAACTATGCTCCATCGTTCTAGTAACCTTGATAATTAACATGCCTTCGTATTTCCAAAGATGTCTTTTGATAACGACATTCATATATTTTCTATATATATAGGGATACTTATAAGATCACAATAACACAAATATCAAGTGTTCACCAAATTTTTTTATATATATACATGTATTGATTTATTATTAAGGGCCCCAAAACTTAGTTTCGCCCCGGGCCCCTAAAATCTCAGGACTGGCCCTGCGTGGACGGTGGGTGACCCCCCTGTGGTGCTTTCTTCACCCAATATTTTTTATATATTCCAAAACTGACTTTCGTGGAGTTTCAGGACTTTTGGAGTTGTGCAGAATAGGTCTCCAATATTTGCTCCTTTTCCAGCCTAGAATTCCAGCTGCCGGTATTCTCCCTCTTCATGTAAACCTTGTAAAATAAGAGAGAAAAGGCATAAGTATTGTGACATAATGTGTAATAACAGTCCATGATGCAATAAATATCGATATAAAAGCATGATGCAAAATGGACGTATCACTCGCCAATGCCGGAGCCGCCGCAGCGGGCACGGGCACGACGCGGCCAAAAGCCACAGTGCGCCCCGTGCCTCTGTCTTCTTCTTCCACCGCCTCATGTGCTCGTCCGCACACTACACAACCCCCGTGTGATCACTGAGCCTTTCCACCCCTCGCTGACACCGCTCATCGTTGCTCGCCGACTTCTGGAGATCTCTAGTGGAGCCACGTACCCCTCTACCCCTTCGGCTATAAATTTGAGCCCCCCCCCCAGCCTCTCCGAGCACTCCAAACCCACAACCCAACCTCCACAAGCCCATAGCATAGCCGCAGCCCGGTCGGGCAGGCCTCTGGCCGCCATCCCCGACCCGAGCTCACCGGCGATCCCCACAACCCCTCCTCCTCACTCCGGTGCCCCTCGAGCTCGAGCCACTCCTCAGGTGATTCCCTGGTGGTCCACAGGTGCCGTCTGGACCCATTGGAGCCCCTAGAACCGCCCCTCTCTGTCGTCTTCATCTTCCCCAGCGAGACCCGACCACAGCCACCGCTTGCGAGCTTGGTTCCGAGCTGCTCCGGTTGTCTCTCGTCGAACCACGGGTACAGGCAGGTGCGCCTCGACCCCCTCTCTCTTTCTATCCCTCTAGATCCGGCCAAGAATCCTCCTCACCGGCGTGAGCTCCGGCGAAGCGCCGCCTCCGCTCTGTCACTCTCCCCCTCCCTCCACACTTGACCAATGAGGCCTGCCGTCAGCCTCTCCACTCGTGCCCGAAGCGGTATGAGTGGAGGCATATTCTGAAAATACACCAACGTCACCCCCTCGTGTTCTTTTTAATTCAAATTTAATTCAAATATTTGACCAGGAACTTTGACTAACCATAACTCTAAACCATAAGTCCAAATGAGTTGATTCTTTTTGCATTGTGTTTGTTTTGAAAAGTTCTAGCAGCACACCAAAATTGAGATTTTTCCTTGTTGTCTAGAATTTCTGGTGATTTTCGGAGTGGTTCTTGATATTTTGTTTGTTGTTTTTAAATATTTTACAAAGGGAGAAGCTTGGCTTGAAGATAACCAGGAGGAGTGTGAACCTCCTCTGCACTAAGGCTAGCCACACCAACATTTGTATGGTATCATTTGAATATCTATGATTTTGCAACTTGAATATGAGTTATTTTCATGCATTTAATTATTTCAATGAATATTGCTTAGTGCTAGTTATTTGGTCATGCTTGAAATGCTTTGATATGGTACTGATTGAATGCATGAGCTAGTTTAAGTCAATAGAAGAAATTTTTGTTGGGTGATTATGCTTTTATGAATATTGGTAGTTTCTTTATGTGATGAATTGGTTTTTATATGTTATGACATAACTAAAATGATGAGTGATAAAAATCAGTAAAGTAGAACCAGTAAAGTTTAAATGGTGACTAGTGCAAGAAGGAAATTTTGATGATGTTGATCTGTTTACTTTGAGTGGTATGTTTTGCATGTCGAATAGTTGCATGATCATGCCATATGATGACTCAAGCTATTTTCAAGTTAAACCTGATGTTAATTCAAATTGACCAAAATGTTGATCAAGTCATGGTGCCACTGAATTGAGTTTTTCCCAGTGCGACCACATTTGCCTTTATGGGAAGGTCTTGATTTGGTCTATTGTCATGCCTCTGGTCGGTACCTCCAACGGGGGAAGGTTATGGGTGCGCGGTACCCTGGCCCAGTAAGCAGACATAACCTTGTATGCCCGTTTGTTGTTATGGTACCTTGTCCCCGTTTGGGACCATTTTTGCCACGACGATGGTCGTTGATGCCTTTGGTAGGCATAGGGCCACCCATGACTTAGCCCAGTGGGGAGTTAGTCAGAGTGGCCGGGAGAGTGTCGTGGCAATGGGAGGGTTTCGTCGAAATGCCATTGGTCCACCCGAATGGGAAGACAAGGCCATGGATTCCATGGTGTGGGTAAAGTGCGCTACCTCTGCAGAGTGTATTTAATCTATCGATAGTCGCGTCCTCAGTTACAGACATAGCTCATGAGTAAGTCACACCATGGATCAACATTAATAAGTAATCTTGCTCACTAAACATTTATTGTTGGCACTGATTATGTGATGATTTCAGAGATCATGAAGATGATCGTGGTGGGAACCAAAGTGTTGGTTTCACTTGTGATCCGGGTATGATCACCGTATGGTTATGAGGTAACCCGTCTGCTAAGAGAGTCCAAGTGAATCGGTGCACAAGTTAATTTCACTTCATTAGTAGTATAGTTTGCATTGGATTAACCTGATTAATTATCATGATATTGTTTGCCATTATGCTTATGTTTGTTGTGAGCTTGCAAGTACATTCAATGTACTGACCTAGTGTGTCATGATAGATTTCAGGAAAGTCGTATCGGATTGGAGAGCTTCTCGTGTCTAGATCGTGTCCACATCGGTGTCCCTATGCTATGGAGTTCCACTTCGTTGTTGTTCCGCTACCGCGTAGTTATCGCGATTGAGGCCCCTTCATGTTCATTATATAATGTACATATTGTTCAGCCGCACCGTGTGTGCCGCTTAGCCTCGCTACTTGATGTAATATCAACGTATGTTTCCGCTAGTATCAATAAAGCAGTTGTTTTCTATACCAAGTTGTTGTGTGTTGCCAGAAGACTTGATCTCTGGGCTGGCAATGCAAGGTAAACCGGTTGCTCTGAGCCGGGGTGCCACAACGCTTGGTATCAGAGCCACGCTGACAGTAGGATACGCTAGACCATCGACGCGCTAAGATGAACGGTAGTTAGCTTAGTCTGAGTGCCAATGGTAATAGAAATTGATTGTTGCATTGCATGCATTTTATTTGTTGTTATTACTAACCGTATGATGATTGTGAATGTAGATGGCTCCAGTTCCGTTCCTGTACCAGTCCGAGCCAGCACTGTACACCTCATTGCACCTGCTTCAGAACGTGTGGTGTTGTTTCTACCCAGAGGGTGTTGATCTAGTGTATTAGGTGTATCGGGAGAATCTGGCTGGTTCACTGTACGAGTACTACGCAGAGGTCACTCTACACCATAGTTCTCCTTCCGGCGCTTACAGCCATTCCTCTAAGGGTGGTTTCGCTTCCATGCCGTCCCAGGCTATCCAGTTTGCTGCACTCGAGGCTCTTGTGGACTAGCGCTACAATGAGGTTTGCATGCAGGCCCACCCAGGTTTCAATTTCTACTCATCTTTGCACGGGAACGGGTGTATTCGCTTCCCTTTTATTGATTCGGCGTGCGATCGTCCTGCTAGCCACCTTTCTCATTATATCACTACCAGTTATCTCTTAATCTATGAGTTAGCCCGAGAGCTGACCCGAGCCCGGATAGCCCTTGCCGCTGCTCGGAATAGGAACCCTCCATCCACTGTCGGTTTCACTCTGTTTGTTCCTCCAGCCTCTGTTACTCCGGTTACTTCGTTGACCACTCAGGGTACCACCAACCCTTTGGCAGTGACCCCTTGCAGTGCCCCTGCTGCGTGGGCTTCCCTTGTCGCTACTCCTGCAGCCCCTATGCTTAGATCTTGCCCTGCACCTACCCCTGAGGGAGAGTCCTCGAGGCAGCACCGTCGTGTCACTTTTAACCCGGAGGTATCCACCATCAGCTCGGGATCTGAGTCCGTCTCAGGGGAGGAGCCTGCAGCGCCAGCTGAGCACTAGATCGTTAGAGTACCGCAGTCGTCATGAGGTTCATGTACGGATGTAGTCATATGTGTCATGATGCTTAGTTTCATGTATGAGGGTAGTAGAACCCATCATGATGTTTATCTTTCATGTATGAGTCTATGCATAATTATGTTGGAACCTTTTTAATTTGCCTTGATTTCTCTGTTTTCGCTGTTTTCTTTCGGCTTGTCACTGGCTTTTCCTCTCATCGTTGGATATTTATCATCTCGGTTGCTTTATATTGGGAAAATAAACAATAGGATGACGCGGGGAGGCAGCAGCAGCCACGCTTGTGAGGATGTTCGTCGCTCAGCAAGATAGGCAAGACATTCCCCCGAGCCGTACCAGCCACCACCGCCTCCACCGCCACATCCGCCATCCACCGAGCAAATCATGCATATGTTTGAAGAAAGAAGGAACAATGATCTAATTGAGTTGTTGAAAAGTGTGCAAGCTATGGTTGGACAGAATGTAAATCAGATGGTCATCACTCCAAACTGTCAGATTTTCAAAGGACCAAGCCTCCCAGTTTTACTCAACTTATCGATCCTTTGGAAGCCAATGATTGGTTAAGGACTATTGAGAAAAACCTTGAGATTGCCCGTACTGGAAGCTGACAAGGTTCCGTTCTCTATGCATTATCTTGAAGGAGCTGCCGCTATATGGTGGGCCAATCCTAAGGCCATGTGGCCTGTGGACAAAGAAATTACTTGGACTAAATTCAAGGATCATTCCCGCAAGTACCATATTCCAGCCGGAATATGAAGGTCAAGCAGCACGAATTCCTCGCTCTCACACAAGGAAGCCTGTCGGTAAGTGAGTACATGCACAAGTTCAACCATTTGGCCCATTATTCTCTTTATGATGTGGCCACCGAAGAAAGGAAGATCGGCAGATTTCTTGGAGGACTGAACCAACACCTCATATGCACTCTCAGTATGTTTGATTTCCCGGACTTCCAAACTCTGGTAAACAAAGCCCTCATCGCAGAAAGGGAACAGAAGATCGTGCACGACAACAGGCCCACTAATAATGACGACAAGCACAAATTCGAGCCTAAGAAGGATGGACAACCAGTGCAGAAGGCTTGTACTTGGTAGCAGACTCAGGTTGAGTATAAACCCAATTGGCGGCAGAATGTTAACAAGATCACTACACAATTCAAGAATGTCGTGACCAGCCTAGTGCGCGAAGAATGTCAGCACAATAATTTCTGCTTTAATTATGGACAAACCGGACATTATGCCAGATAGTGCCCCAAGAACGGCAAGCCAACCACTCCATTCAGGCCACAAGTCAATCACCTAGAGCCCTATTCTGCCCTGAGGACCATCCAAGGGCAAGTCCACCTCTCCGCGGATGAAGCCCAAGAGGACCTGAAGGTCTTCATTTGTATGTTTCCTGTTAATAGCATACCTGCAATATTTTATTTGACTCTGGGGCTTCCCACTCTTTTATTTCGCAGAGTTTTGTTTCCCAAAACAAATTTCCTTACTCAATTTTGGGAAAAAAGTATGTTGGTACAATCCCTGGGATCCGTGCTCAGAAGCAATCTTGTATGTCGTAATTTGGAAATTGCAATCAAAGGAGTCAGATTTCCCACATCCTTGATAGTAATCGAGTCTGCCAAATTGGATATTATTCTGGGAATGAATTGGTTAACCCAATATCAAGTATGCATCAACTTTGCAACCAGAGAAGTCACCATGACAAGTCAGGAAGGTCGAACCACAAAATTCTATGCCCGAGGAGCATACTCAAGAAAGTAATGGTTTTCACGGCTATGGCTGAAGAATTGGAATTAATTCCTGTGGTCAGTGAGTTTCAGATGTATTTCCTGAGGAATTACCAGGAATGCCACCAGACGGGGAGCTTGAGTTTGCAATTGATCTGGTGCTTGGAACCACACCATTATACAAGAAGTATTATCGGATGCATTCGTTAGAATTAGTGGAATTAAATAAACAGCTTGATGAGATGCTTTAGAAAGGATGCATCCATCCGAGCACTTCACCATGGGGATCACCCACAATATTTGTGGACAAGAATGACGGCAGTCTTCGGATGTGTGTAGATTACCGTCAGCTGAATGATGTCACTATCAAAAACAAATATCCACTGCCAAGGATTGATGATTTGTTTGATCAACTCAGTGGGGCAAAAGTATTCTCCGAGATTGATTTGAGGACCGTACACCACCAACTCAATATCAAGAAGGAAGATATTCCCAAGACCACATTCACTACTTGATACGGTCTTTATGAATATACAGTTATGTCTTTCGGTCTCACCAATGCCCCTGCCTTTTTCATGCATATGATGAATAAGGTATTTATGGATTTCTTGGATAAGTTTGTGATGGTCTTCATCGATGACATCCTCATCTACTCTAAGGGTGAAGAAGAACATAAGGAACACCTCAGATCAGTTCTGCAAAGGCTCCGTGACCATCAGTTGTATGCAAAGTTCAGCAAATCTGAGTTCTGGCTCAAGCAAGTTGGATTTTTGGGGCATGTAATTTCAGCAAAAGGGATAGTCGTGGATCCAAGTAAGGTGAAGGACGTGCTTGATTGGATGGCACCCACGACAGTCCCCCAGATCCGGAGTTTCCTTGGATTAGCCAGATACTATCACTGATTTATTGAAGGGTTCTCTAAGATTGCCAAGCCCATGATAGACCTCCTCAAGAAAGATATGAAGTTTGAATGGACTAAGTATTGTGAGAAAAGCTTTAATGAGCTAAAGACTAGGTTGACAACAGCACCAGTATTGACTCTTCTAGACATCTACCGCAGCTTCGATGTATACTGTGACGCATCCAAAAGAGGTATTGGATGTGTACTCATGCAAGATGGCAAGGTTGTGGCCTACGCATCTCGACAGCTATGACCGCACGAAGGGAACTATCCCACGCATGATTTGGAGTTGGCAGCAGTTGTGCATGCTTTGAAAATTTGGAGACACTACCTCATTGGAAAAAGGTGCCAAATATTCACCGACCACAAGAGTCTCAAATATATATTCACTCAAGCGGACTTAAACCTTTGACAACGAAGATGGCTCGAGTTGGTCAAGGATTATGACCTTGGGATAAATTATCATCCGGGTAAAGCCAACATGGTTGCCGATGCCCTCAGCCGCAAGCATGCCAGTCTGAATGCCATAATGGAGTCCTTACCTCCCAAACTCCAAGAACAAATCATTCAACTCAATTTGGTTATTGTCGATACCAGTCTGGCAAATATGTTGGAAGTTACCCTTACCCTCGAGGAGGAAATCTGCAAGGCTTAGCCAGATGACCCAGCTCTACAACAACATGCCCAGCGTATGCTAGAGGGCAAGACCCAGGATTTCTGAAAGGATCAACAAGGTACGCTAAGGTTTCGAAGAAGGATTTGCATACCTGAGCAAGCAGGCCTGAGAAAGAAGATCTTGGCAGAAGCACACGAATCATTGTATTCAATTCACCCAGGAGGTACCAAAATGTACGAAGACCTTTGCTGGATATTTTGGTTGGATGGAATGAAGAAAGATATCGCATATTTTGTCGCTTGCTGTGATATATGCAACAAAGTGAAGGCGGAACACCAAAATCCCGTCGGACTCCTTCAACCACTACCCGTCTCACAATGGAAATGGGATGATGTCTGCATGGATTTCATCACAGGCCTACCAAGGACTCACCGAGGCAATGATGCATTATGGGTCATAGTGGACACACTAACAAAGGTAGCTCACTTCATTCCCATCCGGACCACCTATCGAGCCGACCAACTCACACAGTTATATGTGTCCAGAATCGTCAGTTCACATGGAGTGCCAAGAACAATTACTTCAGACTGAGGCTCTCTCTTTACCTCGGCATTCTGGTCATGTCTCTGTCAAGCCTTAGGGACTGCCCTAAAATACAGCACCGCCTATCATCCTCAGACAGATGGACAGACTGAGCGAGTAAATCAAATACTCGAAGATATGCTCCGAGCATGTGCTTTGACCCAAGGACCCAAGTGGGAAGACTGTGTGCCGTATGCCGAGTTCTCCTACAACAACAGTTTCTAGACCGGCTTGAAGATGGCACCTTATGAGGCTCTATATGGCCTTAAGTGCCGCACTCCGGTAAACTGGTCTCAAACCGGAGATAGCCGCATTTTTGGAATTGATTTGATGATGGAGGCTGAAAAGCAAGTCAAGGTAATCCAAGATAGACTGCAGCTGGCCAAGTCCCGACAGCAGAGCTATTATGATGCAAAGCATCGTCAGATTAGCTTTGAACTCGGAGAACACATGTATCTCCGAGTCACACCCATGAAAGGAGTCAAGAGATTTTAGGCCCGAGGAAAATTGGCACCTAGATATATTGGTGCATTCCCAGTCATGTCCATAGTTGGAATAGTTGCTTATCAGTTGGAATTGCCGCCAGAACTGCTAGAGGTGCACAATGTGTTCCATGTCTCACAGTTAAGAAGGTGTATCTCGCCATCGGACAAAAGGACTGATATGTCAGAGGTAGAACTTGCCAAAGATTTAACATATGAGGAGAGACCGATCCGAATATTGGATGAGACAGAAAGAATCACCCACACTAAAGTGATAAAGTTTTATAAGGTTCAATGGGAGCATCACACTGAGGAAGAAGCAACCTGGGAAACAGAGAAATTTTTAAGGACGGCCTAACCAGAATTGTTTTCCCGAGCAACTGAATCTCGAGGATGAGATTCATCCTAAGTGGGGGGGGGGGTTTGTGACTGTCTGGTTTTTGCCTTCTCTCCTTTTCCGGACTTCAATTGCTTCTGCTTTGAATTTGGGGTTTTTGAATCAATTCAAATGGACTTAAACACTTGGGCATGTCCTTGATTTTCACCCAAGTGACCCATCTATCTCTCATTCAACATTCTTTCTTTGAAAAATCCCAAAATAACCCTAGGAATATTTTTCATAAAAGAAAAATATTCAAATTCTTCTCGCAAATTCACTTCAGAGACTTGTGCTCCAAGGCAACCCTCATTTTTCTTGCTTCCAAAAATCTAAGAAAATTCTCAAATATTCTTTGGACCCTGGCCCACCTTCCTGAGCAAAAATATTGCATGACTTTTTGGAATGTTTTTCCTATAGAAAATCATATCTGTTCTGGCCTCAAAATATAGTTTCTACAGCAAGTGTATTTTTCCATGCTCTAATGAAGCTGGGTTTTCTTGAGCTTGTTTACCCTCCTAAGAAAACCTTAACCCCAGAGGATCAGCCATAATCACCTTATAGAAGCCCTCCAAACTTGGCGACCAAGTTTCTGACCAGAAACTTGCCAACAAGCTCAAGTCTCATTTGATCGGCCTGGCAGCGTGCCATCACCCTTCCTAGACCTAACACTGCACAAAAAACACCCTATACATAGTTTGGCATCGAGTGGGCATCGTCTTGACCATGCCAGCATGGTGACCGCGTGAAGACACGGCTCTGGCAACGCGCCCGAGTGCTTGTTCATCGCGTGATCGATCCAGAGCTCACCGACGACTGCCGCACCGCACCACCACCTCCGTCTCTCCACCTTTGGCCTCTTCCTAGAGCTCACTGACGCTGGAGACACCGCAGCGGGCATGGGCACGACGCGGCCAAAAGCCACAGTGCGCCCCGTGCCTTTGTCTTCTTCTCCCACGGCCTCCTATGATCGTCCGCACGCAGCACAGCCCCCGCGTGATCACTGAGCCTCTCCACCCCTCGCTGACACCGCTTGTCGTCGCTCGCCGGGTTCCAGAGAGCTCCAGCGGAGCCACATACCCCTCTCCCCCTTCGGCTATAAATTCGAGCCCCTCTAGCCTCTCAGAGCACTCCAAACCCACCACCCAACATCCACAAGTTCGTAGCATAGCCGCAGCCCGGCCAGGCAGGCCTCTGGCCGCCGTCCCTGACCCGAGCTCACCGGCAATCCCCACAACCCCTCCTCCTCACTCTGGTGCCCCTCGAGCTCGAGCCACTCCTCAGGCAACTCCTTGGTGGTCCATTGGTGCCGTCCGGACCCGTTGGAGCCCCTAGAACCGCCCCTCTCCATCGTCTTCCTCTTCCTCGGTGAGACCCGACCATAGCCGCCGCTTGCGAGCTTGGTTTCGAGCTGCTCCGGCCGTCTCTAACTACAAAAAAAGACACATCCGTGACATTTTGGGCCGAACGAAAAAAAATTTTGTCATACATATGACACTTCTATGACAATAATTGTGACAAAACCCGGTATCATCATAGATGTGGTGGGCTCCTACTTCTATGACAAAAAATCATGACAGAAAATGGGCTTTTCGTCCTGGGCGGGCCGGAGACGCAGCTGCATGACATTCTTTGGGCCGTCCATGACGGAAAAAACCGTGGTAGAAGCGAGGGGGAGGAAAATTTCAGGGAGTTCCCGGTTACGGTGGGAGGTCGGGGGCCGAGCGATGCGCGTTTCTCTCGTACACGTACGCGCGTGTGTGCGAGGCATTGGCTCTTACTGAACCCGAGCGAGGCGTTGGGCTCTAACTGAACCCGAGCGATTGCACTGCAGGCTACGCGTTACTGAACCCGAGCGATCGATCGATGGCTGTTAACTGAACCCGATCGAGCGATTCCTTCGCTACTCCTACTAACTGAAGTCGATCAATGGGATGAACAGTGAGCGTTGCGGGGGGGTTTGGATGAACAGTGAGCGGTGGCGTTGCCTCTGGATGAACAGGACCCGGTGGTGTGGTGGAGGGCTGGATGAACAGTAGACGGTGGAGGGGTGCCCGTGGTGGGGTGGATGAACAGGACCCCGTGGTGTGGAGGGCTGGATGAACAGTAGACGGTGGAGGGGTGGTTGAACAGAATCCCGTGGTGTGGAGGGCTGGATGAACAGTAGATGGTGGAGGGGTGCCCGTGGAGGGGTGGTTGAACAGGACCCCGTGGTGTGGAGGGCTGGATGAACAGTAGACGGTGGAGGGGTGGTTGAACAGTAGCCGATGGAGTAGCGCGCGGTGGAGGCTGGATGAACAGGAGCCCGTGGAGGCTGGATGAACAGGAGCCCGTGGAGGCTGGAGGAGGTCGACGGTGGAGATGAACAGTACACTGTGGAGTCCCGTTTTGCGATAAGCCACACCCCTCCCGATGAATAGGACCCCCGTTTCGACCGTAGCGCTCCAACACAAGTCTGTTTCCTCCGTTTTGCGGTACGCCACACCCCTCCCGATCAATAGGACCCCCGTTTCGACCGTACGAGGTCCATTTCCTCTGTTTTGCGGTACGTCAGACCCCTCCCGATGAACAGGATCCCGTTTCGAACGTGGCCGGTCGAACACAAGGCCGTTTCCCCTGTTCTGCGGTACGCCAAGCCTCATTTCCATCGCCTGTTCCGTCCAAGCCCTCCTGATGAACACGACGCATTCCGTTGCCTCCCCATGAACACGACGCAATCCGTTGCCTCCTCATGAACACGATGATGACGCTGTTTCTCCGTTCCGACCCAGCCACGTACACGAGCCCTGGCCGTACGTATGCGCGAGTAGGCGTTCGAGACCCCGCCCGTATGTACACATACGTTGCCGTATTTTCTTTCTTGCACCCTGGCCGCTGTACGTACGTGTAAATTCTACATGTGCGCCTCTACTACGACACGTGCGCTCCTCTACTACGGCACGTGCGCGCCTCTACATCGACCAGTATGTACGTACACGTTCGCGACCAGAATGACAACGCTACGTACGCTTCGACCAGGTGGGTCCCGACTGTCAGGCACTTCCTTGCCTGCGAAGATGTAGCTGGTGGGTCCCAGCAGTCAGGGGGTGAATCGTTTTTTTTTGCCCGGACGCACTTCCTTGCATGCGAAGATGTAGCTGGTGGGTCCCAGCAGTCAGGGGGAAACGTTTTTTTCGTGAAATACAGTGGCCCGTCCAGTGGGAACCAGCTGTCAAGTGGGGGAATCATTATTTTCCGCGTAATAAGGAGGCACTTCCTTGCTGCGGCCGTGGACCCAGCTGTCAGCCTTTCCACGTACAGTCCATGTCTGATGGAAGTCGTTCCTTGACCACGTTGACCATGCCGCACTGAGAGCACCAGGGCGATGGACGACGGCGAAGCCTAGGAAGGGGACGACATGAAGGCAGGGAAGAATCGGCAGTTGTTTCCCACGCGGAGGGGAGTACGACTGTATGATGGTTTACTGGTTCGTCTGCCGTTGCCGGAGAATAACAGCAGGTGTGGGTGAGTAGAGGGATGGCTAGGCCAGCGATGGGAGTACGGTCGGGCGGTGAGGCCTGCGCGGCAGCACAGCCGGCCGCGAGGAGGAGGGAGCAGGCAGTCCCGCCGGCGCTTGTTTGAGCGGCTGGAGCAAGAAGAGCAGAGATTGAAGAAGCACGACGGCCGTTGGATGGATATCCAACAGTCAGTGCTTGTGCGTCAACCTTTTTTTAGAAAAGCCTCAAATCTGTGGAAAACAGCATACAGCCCATCTGCCATTATTTCTAATAATTTACAGCCCATTTGCTAATTCTTAAGGTTTTTTTGGAGCCCATATTCTTTTTGTTAGCATTACAGCCCATATTGTGGCAACGGTTAAAAAATTATACGAAATTTTGCATATTTCGGTGTGGTCCGAACTGTTTTTAATCCCGAAATTTCGACTCACATTCAAACTGATTTTAAAAATAAATGTGTATCAATATAAAATCCAACAAATTCTCCACGCATAAAAATTAATGTAATTTAAAATCTTGAAATGAAAAAAAAGATATTTGAAACTAATTGCCGGTTTGATGTGTTTTAAAAATGTACAACCCATTGCTCATTACTGATGGGCCATTTTCTTGGCCAGCTGAATGAAAGCTATCCTCGTCTTGAAAGATTTGCAGCCCAACAGGCCTGACAAAGCGACTTACTTGGCAAATCACAAAAAAACTGGGTTGTGGCCGTGGACCCAGCTGTCAGCCTCTCCACGTACAGTACTCTTCCGATGGAAGTCGTTCCTTGACCACGTTGACCACGCCGCGCGGAGAGCACCACGGCGGTGGACGACGGCGAGGCCTAGGAAGGGGACGACGCGGCAGTGGAAGCCCGCGCGGAGAGGACTACGAGGGTTCACTGGTTCGGCTGCGGTGTGAGGCTGCCGTCGCCGCAGGGCCTGGCCAGCGGTGGGAATAGTAGGGGGCGGTGAGGCCTCTGCGGCAGCACAGCCGGCCACGGGAGGCAGGAGCATGCGGCACGACCGGCGCTGCTTTGGGCGGCTGGAGCAAGAAGACCAGAGGTTGAAGAAGCACTACGGCCGTTGGATGGACATCGTACGGTCACTGGAGCTAGAATCGTTCATATTGACTAAGTTGACAAAGCCCTTCGTCCCCGTCAACTTAGTAGGCCCACAAGTCAGTCTCCCAGCAAGGTGGGTCCCAGCTAGCCGGGGGAATATTAATTTTTTGTGCGTAATAAGGAGGCACTTCTGGTGGGTCCGAGCTGACAGCGGGGGGAACGTTTTTTTCACGAAATACGGTGGCCCGTCTGGTGGGTCCCAGCAGTCAGGGGGAAACGATTTTTTTCGCAAAATACTGGTGGCCCGTCCGGTGGGTCCCCGCTGTCAGATGGAGGAATAATTATTTTCCGCGTAATAAGGAGGCACTTCCTTGCGGCTGCCGTGGACCCAGCTGTCAGCCTCTCCACGTACAGTACTCTTCCGATGGAAGTCGGTCGTTGACCATGTTGACCACGCCGCGCCGAGAGCACCAGGGCGGTGGACGACGGTGAGGACTAGGAAGGGGACGACTCGGAGCCGGGGAAGACGCAGCAGTGGATGCCCACGCGAAGAGGAGTACGAGGGTTCACTGGTTCGGCTGCGGTGTGAGGCTGCTGTCGCCGCAGAATAACAGGGGGTGTGGGTGAGTAGAGGGATGGCCTGGCCAGCGGTGGGAGTAGTAGGGGGCGGTGAGGCCTCCGCGGCATCACAGCCGGCCACGGGAGGCAGGAGCACGCGGCACGACCGGCGCTGGTTTGGGCGGCTGGAGCAAGAAGACCAGAGGTTGAAGAAGCACTACGGCCGTTGGATGAATATCGTACGGTAACAGGAGCTAGAATCGTTCATATTGACTAAGTTGACAAAGCCCTCCGTCCCCGTCAACTTGGTAGGCCCACAAGTCAGCCTCCCACTATGCTGGGTTCCAGCTGGCAGGGGGAATATTCATTTTTTGTGCGTAATAAGGAGGCACTTCCTTGCGTGCGAAGATAGCTGGTGGGTCCGACATGTCAGCGGGGGGCACTTTATTTCGCGAAATACAGAGGCCCTTCCGGTGGGTCCCAGATGTCAGGTGGAGGAATCATTATTTTGCGCGTAATAAGGAGGCATTTCCTTGTGTGCGGCCGTGGACCCAGCTGTCAGCCTCTCCACGCACAGTCTACTTCCGATGGTGTCGTTCGTTGACCACGTTGACCACGCCGCGCCGAGCGCATCCAAGGTGGTGGACGACGGCGAGGCCCCGGACAGCAACGAGCCGGAGATGGGAAGACGCGGGAGTAGAGTCGCAGACAGAGAGGTGTACGAGGGTTAACTGGTTCTAGTGCGGTGTGGTTCGGCAGTCGGTGGAGAAGAACAGGAGGTGTGGAGGGGTGGAGGAATGGCCTGGCCAACGGTGGAGTAGCGCTTCATAGCGAAGCGTGCTAAGTGGAGCTGCTAGCAGCAGGAGGCGGGAGGTGGTCCAGTCGGCGCTGGAGAAAGAAGACGAGAGATTGAAGATGGATGCCGGTCGTTGGATGTAAATCCAACGGCTAACATGTCAGAATCATTTGTTGACTAAATTGACAACGACTTGCATTGGCTTCGACCTATTGGCCCACATTTCAGCCTCCAAAAATGTGGCACGTATTCAACCCATTTTTTCAGAATTTACAGTCTTTTTGCGTGGTAGAATTTACAGTCAATTTGATCTTTTTTTTGAATTACAGTCATTAGCTGGGCTGGGTGAACAAATAATGTAGCATCCATGTGGCTCGTTTATTTTATTTCCTAAAAAATTACAGCCCATTTGCACTTTCTCGAAATACACGATTTTGCTGGGCTGATTCTAATTATAATGTTGGGTTGGGCCAGCAATGTTATCAAAAAATAAAAAGGGGCTGAGCATTTTGTTATAAATATATTTAAATAATAAGTGATATTATTACATTCGTCCTTAAATTTACAGTCTTACCAAGCTTTATATAATAACATATAAAATATTTTTTTAGAAAAACAGGGAGCATCTCCCCGGTTCCATTGCTGAGAACGAAACCACAACATATTCTGATACAGCAGCTCAAAGAGCAGTTCGAAAGCAAAGGTAGAAAAGCTACAAACTAGGGGGGTGGATGAACAAGTTCTCTGAATAACACAAATCACCCGAGCGGTGCCAAAGGCAGAGCGGATAGAGCACTCAAATGACACAAGGAGGGTCCAGCGAAGCCTTCATGGTCTTCAGCCGAGGGGCCGTGTCAGCCTGCGGCGACCAGTAAGCAAGCGGAGACACCGGGCTGGAAGGCGTAGCATGGTGGATGTCCCTCTTTTTCAGCGCCAGGTGCCCATCATCTTCATCAGAGATCTTGAGACGAGCCCACGGGTCCAGCCCCAGAGCAGGTCGAGCCTTGTTCAGCCACAAGTGATCGCCAACGGTTTCTGGAGGGATCTTGTTAGGGTTTCCACGAAGCTCATCAACTTGTCCTTGTCCGATCCGGAGGAGAGAATCGCCCAGTTCCTCACCATGTTCCTGATCAACCTCAAGACCTGCGGAATGGAAATCCAGGAGGTGTTACTGAAAATCATAGCATTTCTATATTTCCAGAGGCACCAAAGGACAGCTGAGCTAACAGTGTTTAAAACTGAGCACTTTTTGGTAGCAATCCAGAATCTGGCGACAGATTCGAAGGATGAGCCAATCTGACTAGAGAAATATTCCTCAATGTGGGCCCAGAGATGTTTAGCAACTATACATTCAAAAAATAGGTGAGAACAAGACTCTTGTTCCAAGCAGTAAACACAATCAAGGGGTTTGATGATGTGTCTCTTCCTAAGGTTATCCCTAGTCATCAATTTGTTTTTGGAGAGAAGCCAGAGAAATACATGAATTTTAGGGGGAACTCTCAATTTCCAGACAGCAGGGATAAACACGGGTTGAACCCCTCTAAAGTTGATAACATGATAGAGGGAGCTGGAGGAATACTTCCCCTTATTGTCCAGCTGCCAAATCAGGGCATTCGGCTCGGCAGTAAAGGTAATGCTTTTGGCAATTTCCTCCAACTGGAACCATTGTTCCATGAGACTATCACTAAAGTTCCTTCTAAAAGAGAGTTTTAGGCATTGACCGTCCCAAACTTCATTGACACTTTTGTTAAGCTCATTGCGGACAGAGTAAATAGGCCAAAATTGGACTGCTAGGGGGGATGTGCCAAACCAAGTATCTTCCCAGAACCTGGTTCTGCTCCCATCCCCTATGTTCCATCTGTAGCCAAATTTCACAGCATGCATAATAGATTTTAATCCTTTCCAGAATCTAGAGGTCTTAGGGTTGGAGGAAGGGACAAAAATATTAGGTTTATTTCCTAGGTATTTATGGGCAATAAGAAGCTTCCAGGGTTTCAGGTCTTCCTCATAGAATCTTTTAATCCAAGACCCTAGAAGACAGATGTTAATTTCTTGGAGGTTAGGTATGCCTAGGCCTCCAAAATCTTTTTTCATAGAGACTAGGGCCCAATTAGCAAGGTGTAGCTTCCTATTTCCCTCAAAATCATTCCACAAGCAATGAGACATCTGAGAATTGATGAGGTTCACTGCCCATTTAGGGAACTTGAAGAAGGAGAGGAGATACACTGGAATGCTAGCCAAACAAGCTTGTATGAGGATCAATCTACCTCTGTAAGAGAGAAGTTTGCCCCTCCACCCAGCAATCCTTTTAATGATTTTATCCAGAAGGGGTTGGATATCCTCTCTCCTCAGTTTATCATAGTGGAGAGGGATACCTAGGTACTTAATGGGGAAGTTACCTTTATTACAGACTAGAATAGAGAGGAAGTCAGCTAACTCCTGATCATCCATGTTGATAGGGATGAGTTCACTTTTAGAGTAGTTGATTCTCATGCCTGAGACTTGTTCAAACCAGGTTAGAACAGTTTTCAGATTGCTAGCATGTGTGGAGTCATTGTCTAAGAAAAGGATGGTATCATCTGCATATTGAAGGCAGATGATGCCACCAGGGCAGACCTCAGGACAGAGCCCTGCAATCAGACTATGATCAGCAGCTTTGCTCAGCATTTTAGTAAGAACGTCCACTACTAAATTAAACAAAAGCGGGGAGATGGGGTCACCTTGCCTAAGGCCTTTACCAGCAAGGAAAAAATCACTTTCACAGTTATTTAACTTGACCCCAACAGACCCCCCATGAGTAAGTTGCTGGATCCAACTCTCCTCTATGAAAGGCTTGGAAAAGATCTAAGAGATCATTTTTCACCAAGTCCCAAAAATGCTGGTAAAACAAGAAGGGAATCCCATCAGGACCAGGAGCCCCATCAGGATAAGAGCTAAAAATGGCTTCCTTCACCTCTGTCTCTGAAAAAGGGGCTTCTAGCAGCTCATTTTCAGCAGGAGAGACTTTTTCAGAAGCAGAGAAAAAATTGTTTTGTAGAGAGAACCCAGAAGGGTTTTCTTTCTTAAACAGGTCTTTGTAGAAGTCACTAGCCACTTTCAGCATCTCATCTACCTCAGTAACAGGGCCATTAGGGCCATCAAGGGAGTGAATGAGGGTTTTCCTCCTCCTCTGGTTAGCTACTGCATGGAAGTAAGCAGTATTTCTATCACCCTCCTTAATGTTCCTATCTCTAGACCTTTGTTTGGCTTTGATTTCTTCTTGAAGCCAAATTTTCTTGAGCTCTCCATGGACAAAGTTTAATCTATTAGTCTCAGCCTCAGAGAGGTCAGTGGTTTCTGCCTTAATATCTAGAGAATCAAACTCAAGGAGGAGAAGCCTTTTGTATCTTCTAAGATTAGCTTCCTCATTGGAGTTCCACCCTTTGGTAGTTCTTCTAAATCTCCTGATTTTGATCTGCCAATTTTCTAGGGGGCAGCTGCTCCCAGTAGGCTCATTCCAGATTTTCCTGACTAGCTCAGTAAAATCTTCTCTAAGCAACCACCACTTTTCAAATTTAAAACTATTGCTCTTTGGAGTTTGGTTAAGACCAGAGTCCCAGAGCAAAGGAGTGTGGTCACTACCACATCTGGGCAGAGCTCTACAACTAGAAAGGGGAAAAACTATCTAATTCTGTGTCACAGAAAATTCTGTCAATGGTGGACATAATCCTGGAGCAGCACTTCCAACATATCTAGCAGAACTGTGGGTTTTCCTTCTGACAGGGCAATTCTCAACTTTATGGGTAACCATTTTGCAGATAAAACAACTCTTGGGCTTGACACATTTATCCAAATGATGCCCTGGTTCCCCACAGTTGTAGCAGATCACCTCAGAGTATGCCATAAGGCCCGAAGCAGGGGCAGGAGCAGTTTTCTGGATGTCCTATCTCTTCTTTTGCTGATTCTTGCCTTGAGATTTCCCACTGATCTGAGAGTCAGAACCACCAGCAGATTGATCTTGGGCAATTACAGGAGCCTGCCCAGATTGTGCCCCCATTTGGGGCGGAGGTGGGCCGTACCACTGCCCAACCGGCGCTCCCCCCATTGTGATAGGGGAAATTCATCGGAGTTCCTGGTTCCTTCTCATCCTCCAGCCAGATGTTGTCTCTCAGG
Source organism: Triticum aestivum (assembly GCF_018294505.1). Lineage (NCBI taxonomy): Eukaryota > Viridiplantae > Streptophyta > Magnoliopsida > Poales > Poaceae > Triticum > Triticum aestivum. The sequence continues at coordinate 83,096,808 of NC_057794.1, read as the reverse complement.
AAGCAGAAATAACCACCAGACAGCTCAATTGAAGCAGATTGCAAGCCTAATTTCAATCTTCTGCAGGTTTGGGGGAGAGGTAAGGTAGGGGATCCACCTGCTCCGGCTCCGGTGGCGTGCTGGTGGGCAGGAGTCCAGTCAAGCATTCCCATCTCGCAGCACGGCGTGGATCTCCTGAATTCACTTCTCCTTTCGCCCATCGAACGAACGCAATCGGCGGCTCACTGGGGTGGGGCATCCTGTGCTTCTCCGAGAAATCTCCTTCGAAGTAGATCCGCAGGGCTAGATTCAGCAGCTCCCAATCCACATGATCCTTGCACATCCGAGCATACCTGCGCGAGTGAGAGAACGGATTCGGTCCCTCCTTGGCTTCCTCCCTCGCAGCTTCCTCCTCTGCTTCCCTCCATTCGCGCGTGCACTGGGTCCAGGAGAGAGCGTCGTCGCGGATCCGCATCGCCCGCTCCCTCCATCTCCTCCCTCGAGTCTCCCGCAGCACCGCCGGCGCGACGGAGTCGAGCGGCTGGAGCATCCGCGGGAAGGCTTTGTAGACATGTGGGAGATGCATCTTGTACATCTGCCTGTCTTCCAGCCATTCCCCCGTGGATATGGCCGGCGACTCCATGGGGCGCGCGAGCGGACTTGCTGAGGGGGGCAGGCGCGCCCGGAGTCAGGAGGCGGGGGGTGGCGGCGAGATCTATGGCGGCGGCGAGGGTGGAGGTAGTGGCGGGGGCGGCGGCGAGGGTGGAGGTGGTGGCGGGGGCGAAGGGGATCGCGAGAGCGGTCATCTATTTGCCAATTATGTGAACTAAACAGTCAACATATAAAATAATTTAAATATATACAATATAGTTAGAAGGGAAACATAAGTTGGACCTGGCGTTCCTATTCTTATATAAAAATAGAACAGACCTCTGCGTTTTCTTCAAAAAAATACATAAATTGGGCTGCCAAAAATAAAACCTCGGATGGGAGGTCCATAGGCCGGTCGATACATGACGGCCCTAAGAAAATACAAACAGGCCTATGGACCTCCCATCCGAGGACGTGGGCTGCGCATGTTAAAAATGAAAGCCTAGACGGGGCAGCCCAAAACCACGTCCAACACTTGCCAAAACTTCGTCCCTCGTTTTCTCTGTGTTTCGCACACTCGACATTGTGTGGGCATTTTGACTGTGCATCATATGAAGATGTGCTATGCATGAATGTTGATCAGCATGATGTTAACTGGCTGGTAGTTCCATTTTCGACCATGAATAAAACTTCCAACATGATGTTAACCCTGTTTGAAAAGGCCGTGTTAATATAAATGCTCTGCCTCTGAAAGTTGCAGTTTCTTATCTGAAACTGAACTTGCAGTTTCTTATCTGAAACTGAAACTTGCAGTTTCTTCTCTGAGAATCACATTGTCTGCACTTTTATACTCCTATGAAACTACATTTTTTAAGTGCTAAAAATAGATATCTAGAATTCATAAAATACTTCATATGCTCAATACTGCAAATCTGAAATTCAAAAGACATTCATATCTGAAAGTACTCTCAAAATACACAACACAAAACACAATTCACAACCTGCAAATACTGACAACCCTAAGCTCCTCCTGACAATTCACAACCTGCCCGACTATTGGGCTGGGGGGGCAGCCCCCTCCTATTCCTCGGCGGCAGACAGCCGCCCCGTGAGACGATGTGAACGGCGAGGGAGACGATGGCGGGGAAGCGTCGTCGGGCCAACTGCTTTTCTCCTCTTGCAGTTGGGTTCGGTCGACGAAGACTCCACCGGCTCGCTCTGGCAGGACACCCTCACAAACGGCACCCTGTAGATGCTCGATCCTTCAATCTCTGGTGGATGCTCCATCTGGGATCGATACTCCCACCACCGCTCCCTCACGATCGGATTCGGTGAATCTGTTTGCTCCATGGCCCAGAGGAGCAGCTCTATGTACTCCGGCGCGACTCCCTCCGGGAGTATCGCCGCCTTTTCGCTCTGTTGCAGATATTTGGCCATGGATGTCGCCGTCGCCGCTAGTTGGTCCTTGTTGTCAAACCAAGACTGTATCTCCAACATCCTAGCTAGCTTCACAGGGTCGCCGTCTGCGATCCTCACGTATCGGTTGTACTCCTCCATCGATCTACTTCTCCACAGCACCTTCACTCGCCGGCGGTGGTTTTTGAATGGAAGAGGAGAGGAGCAGCGCTGGTTTTGGATTAGAACGGGAGAGGAGCGACGCTGGTTTTGGACTGGAACAGGAGAGGAGGGGCGGTGGTTTTGAAATGGAAGAGGAGAGGAGCGGCGCTGCATTTAGATTGGAACAGGAGAGGAGCGGCGGTGGTTTAAGAGGAGAAGAGCGGAAGAGCGGCGCTGGTCTTGGAAGTATTTTTTTGTTGTTTCGCGTATTTTGGGTCAAAGTTTGACCACGTACTGTATTTGACAAGCAAAATGTGAATGCATGTCACCAAATTGATTTTGATTTTGATCCAGTCAGAGCGCGCCGGCCCTCTCGTCCAATCCTAAATCGCTGCCGCACGCTCCTCTCCCTCTTCTCCATTGCAAAACCACCTCCTCTCCTCTCCATCATCTCCATTCCAAAACCACCGTCTCGCCTCTCCCTCTTCTCTATTGCAAGACCACCGTCTCTCCTCCGTTTTCTAGACGCTTTGCTCCATGGCGCGGGCGCAATCCATGGATACAAAATTAGTATACTGTATACTATTTAAAAGTCGAGGGCGGGGCTTTTCCTGCGCGGTAGGCGGCGGGGCAGTTCCGCCTAGTCGGTTCGACAGAGACGCGAGAAGACGAGGGAGTAGGCTGCTGCAAACGTAGGGCTGTGTGATTTGACAGCGAGTTACTGCTGGACAGGTGGGGCCCCGTGATTTGACTTGCCATTATCATTTTAACTGCGGCGCTACGACCGGCGTGAGTCTCCCAGATTCCTGACCACCTCCATACAGGTGCCTCTCCCAATGCTCCACCATGTAGTAGAGGCTGGCTCTTGCATGAGAGCCCACTTCTCCACTTTTTCCTTGCCTCTCTTTCCTCCACATATGCAAAAATGCCATGTAAAGCGCACTATTGTACTTACTTTTACTTGCTCCTACAGGTGCTTAAGCTTGCCACATAAGCATAAAGTCTGATGTGGCAAGTTAATCAAGAAGAGAGAGACTAGTTTGGTGACCCAAGGAAGAAACGGTGCTAAGCGCGTGTACCTAGGTGAAAAGACAATTTTGAGTCTATAGCTAATTAAATGAAGCAAACTTAGCAACACCATTTCATTGGAAGAGGTCACTCCTTGGCAAATGCAATAAATACACGCGCTTAGCACCGTTTCTTCCTTGAGTACGAAGAAAGAGATAGAGAGGAGTAAAAAATACACTTATAGCCAACCTTGTTGTAGTATGAGTGACTAAGTGATGACTATGTATGACATGCCAACATCAGATAGCCTAACGCACCGTGTTAAATCTCCAAGGGCGCGACCGCGCGAGCGACGCGACGGTCGTGGTAGGCGCGACCATGATACGGGCTGCTGGCAGCCCTTGGATCTGAGATCAAACGGTCGCATGCTAAGTTGCTGAAAATTTGCAGAATAACCCTCCAGGATAGGATATTCACCCATAGGTCTAGAATCACGCCATGCAACCGTTCGATCTCAGATCCAAGGGCTCTCGGAAGCCCGTATCATGGGAGAATGGAAAGCCACTACCCTGCCGTTCGCACGCTGGCAGTTCGCTCCTACTCGTCCCCGCACGTCCTTCAATACTACGGCGGTTCGCTCCTAGTCGTCCCGTCCATTCACATTACGGCAGTTCCACTAATCCTAACCCTCCTCCCAAATCCATGGCGTCCCAAATCTCCACGATCGGCGGTGAGTACAAGGTTAGAACCATCACCGGCGATGAGTTCGACGTCATCTACACCCGTTCTTCCGCGACGGTGAAAGGATGCCTTTCTCGCTTCAGACGCATGTTCGAAGACTCAGATGATGAGTGGGTCGCTGGGCTAGATGTTGAGTACACCACAGTCCTGGGACGAGAGAAGGATCTAAAGGACGAAGAGAGGAAGAAGCCCGCCGTGATCCAGGTTTGCGTGCATGACTTATGCTTGGTCTACCACATATGCCATGCCGACGTTGAGTGCCAGGATTTTAAGGACTTCCTCGAGAGCAACCTAGTCAAATTCGTTACTGTAGACTTTGGTAACGACAAAGAAGTCCTGCATCGGATAGGCCTCGTTGTAGGCAACACCTTCGACCTCCAGAAGAATCGGCTGGTGTCCGCTCGTCAGCCTTCAATGCTGACCCTGGCAGGAGCCATGGTTCATCCTTCGTACGGTAAACTGGAGAAACCTCCATACACGTTTCATCGTCATGCATGGCAGCGGAATGTACTAGATATAGACCACATCCACTACGCTGCAATGGATGGCTACCTTTGCTTCAATATCTACAAGGGTTGGATGAAGAGCAACAGCCAAGTGTGCGGTTCAAGCAAAGAAGTATCGGCCAAGAGGAAGAGGGACAAGGACGAAGTCGAGGACGTGGACGAGGACTCCGAGTAAGGTGGCAGTGTCGTTGCTCATGGTGGTTCTAATGCAGTGTCTACCGGAATAGTTGCAAAGTTTAATTTCAGGTGTGCTTAATTTAATTTGAGGGGTGTGTTGTGCTGAGCCCCCAGCAGAACTATGTTATGTTTCTTCTCGTTACTTTAACTCTTCAGTACGTACATACTAGTATTTCTTACATTTCATCTTTTAGTTGGTATAGTACTACCACTCGTTTCTTCACATTATATACGTACAATATATATGGCCAACATCATATAGCCAGCAGTTTAGTTGTCAAAGAATTTCAGGGTGCTTAGTTTTGTCAAAGAATTCCAGGATGCTTAGAGGGTGCTTGGATCCAAGGGACTTATTTTAGTCTGACTAAAAATAGTCTCTTTAAGAGGCTAAAGTTCCAAGCACCCCTGACTAAAGAGGGGCTAAAACTAGTCTTGAGACTAAAATTTTTAGTCAGGGGTACCCCTACTAAAATGTGGATTAGTCCTCTCTCTACTCATTTAACTCCTCTCCTTTAACACAGGCGAGTTCTGGATTGGAGGGTTTGGAGGATAATAAATGCTCATTAACTTGATTTTAGCCTTTTTAGTATTTGGATCCAAGCATGGGTGAGGCTAGCATGTTTTAGTCCCACTACTTTTAGTCATGGGACTAAAACGTATCCAAGCACCCTCTTAGTTTTATTTGAGGGGTGGGTTGTGCTGGACACCATTATTGTGACTAGCCTTTTTAATAGTACTATATGCATAATTTGGCGACGAGCGCTCTCTATATGTACCACCTTTTTTTAATTTCAAGTTTTGCTCCATGGCGCAATCCATCGATACTACTGTGTACAAAAGTATACATTTTTTAAAAGGCTAGAGGGCGGGGCAGTCTAGCTTGGTCGGTTTCACGAGAGGCGAGGGCCTTTGTGATTTGACGGCTCATTACTGCTGGAAGGCGGGGCCTTGTGATTTGACTGCTCGTATAAATGCGCGACGACCTGATCGAGGAGGAGCAAAGAACCGTGCGGTATACTCAAGTTTTCCACTGGAGTAGTACTGCGACGGAGGAGCACGAAACACGGCAGCCCAGTGCCATATGGCGATAAAAATGATCTAATTTGCTAGTCATCTCATTGTTAGCATTGTTCTATTCATTCCCTCAAAAAACATTGTTCTATTCATGCCTCGCAGAGAACGTGACACGTGCGGCGAAACACCCGAAGCAAAAGATGAAACACAGGAGCAAAAGAAGAAGGAAGATTATCACCCCAAATGATCTAATTCGCCGCGGAGTCGTAACTGCTTCTTCATCGCCTCCACGACCTCCATCTCCTTGCGCGTCTCCTCCGCCATCTTCATCATTGTGTCCATGACGCGGCATTTCTCGACGCGAGCCTTCATCATCTGTTCCACGGCCATATTACGTACCTTGACAGCAGCCGGGTGCTCGATGCGGAGCTTCGCCAACTCTTCCTTCTGTTCCATGGCGAGGGCCTGCAGCATCTTCATCGAGGAACTACTATTCTCATGCAGCTTCTTCCAGCCGGCGTTCTTCTCCTTCAACAGGTCGATCTCGTGGCAGAGCTTCGCATTGTCCTCCCGAAGTCGCAGGATTTCGCCGGTCGCCTTCTTCTCCGAGGCAATGCTCTTCTTCAGCAGCATCACCAAGCCGGCGGTCAACTCCCCCTGCTGATTGAGCTCAGCGGGCATGTCGTCGAGGCTCTCCTTCAGCAACTCCATCAAGCCTTGGATGAACTCCTTCTGCTTATTGAGCTGATCGGGCATGCCGTCGAGGGATAACGACTCCAGCTCCGCCGGCTCGGCATGTTCGCCTCCGCGGCTAGGGCGCTCCTGGGAGCCATCGCCTGCCCGTGAGAGATCTTTCGAGGTCTCTGCGTGGCGGCGAGCCCTCTCTTTTTTTCCGCAGCCTTGGTTGCCGCTCCCTTGTTACGAGTAGTTCTCGACCTAGAGCTCTGCTCACCGGCCATGGCAACGACGGACGAAGAAGAAGCACTTATGAGGAGGAAAGGTAGAGTGATTTTCGGTTAGGTAGTTCCCCTTTTTATAACCTAAGTACTAGCACTAGTACTAATACCTGCATAGTGGGAACACGTTCAGGTTTGGTACGTACTACTAGTAGGTGTGAGCAGGCTTTCGAATGTGATGGGAACAAGGTAAAGATTAATTGATGGCTTTGGTTTCGAGGCCCGAAACGGCTCCCGATGAGTTTAGCGGAACATAAATTTCAAGTACTACTACACTGCTCAAATGCGTAAATATTATGTTACTGTCAAAAATTGGCACAAAATACGAAGGAGACCAATGGAAGTACTACTAGCAACCCACGATTTAACTACTCGCATGCGCGCAGTGGAGTAATAATGTCTTTCTTCCGCCCTCACGTCCACTCAATTTGCATGCGCTGTATTAATTGACCATCAATGAAGTGAACGACTTTACACGCGTCAAATTATCACATGGGGTGGATCTTGGTACAAAATTGCGTCCGCCCGTGTACCCGCGTGTGCGTGCGAGGAATGAGTGCGTGCATGGCGTGCGTGCACATCTTCGCTTCGTGCATGTACCGCCAGTATGGCTCAGGGAGGACGAGTACATTCTTCTGGAACCAGCAGCACGTCACTGTGATCAATCCACGCAAGGAGGTCGCGACAACGCCTACACATGTGCCACGTGGCTTCATGAACTGTAAGAGAGACACTGTGTAGCGTGCCATTGGTATTCTAATTTACGTGTTTTGCACATACTCGAAGTACTAGTAAGGTACACGTGCATTGCACGCATCAGATTTTGCAACCAAATTATGAATAAATACCACACTATAGCATGTAAGCTCTGAGTCATATATGCCTGATGTAGCCCTTCGTTTAATTCTTATAGTTCATCTCATTCAAAATCAATTAGTTTTTATAAAAAAGCTAAGAACGCGGGAATAGGAAAAACATGGGATTATAGTGGAATGTCGTCTTGAATCCTACAGGATTGTACGAGTGTTTGATTGTGCATAGAAAAAACGCAGAATTCTTTCAAAGAGGTTTGAGTGGATGGGATGTTTCCTATGAAATCTAGTGCAAATGAATCATATGGAAAAATTCCTATGGTTTACAATCCTACGAATCAAACAACCAAGATAGGAAAAATTCCTAATGATTAGAATCCTCCAAAATTCCTTTGAGAATCCTTTGAATCAAAGAAGCCCTTAATCTATTTTATGATTCATGGAATTGTGCGTTGTAAAGCATAAAGTAAAAACAAATAATGGCAATTCAACTAGAAAAAAGTTTGGGCAGTTATGATACGGAAGATTCTAGAACAAAAGAGAACCACTGTTGTTTTGAGGTTTGTGCATTATGCTTAAGTTCAACCATGGAGTCTGCTAGATTGTACATGTGGCAAAATCCGGTGGGGGCTAGAAGATGGTGCGAGGGGCCGAGTGGAGGGAGACTATGAAGGAATGCACAAGTGCGAGATCGATATTTAGAGAGAGAGGGCGAACACGTGCGCTGATGCGCGCAGTGGCGGAGCCATGAAAAATAAATGAGCTAGGGGGCCAAGCATTGCTAATCCTTTACGAGGAGGGTCAATTCATGAACTTAAACCATTTTTAGCAGCAATTGTCTAATGATCACATTCATATTAGCCTTGATATATAGTGATGTTAGGGGGGAGGGGGCAGGGCCCTTACTGCCCCCTGTCTTCGCCATTGTGCACGCGTCTGAGAGATGAAGCGGAAGGCATGGATGATGAGAGGGGGACGTTGGATACATAATTAATGTGGGTGTATTAGCTATATATGTTAATCCTATATAGAGAGGTATAGATTGATCGATGTGGACGTGGGAAAGAGGGTGAGACCTCACTGGATATATCGATTGATCGGTTTGTGTGGAAAACTATGAAAGACCTAGCTATATACACACATACATAGAGGAACATCGATCGTTGCGCATGCACGCGTGAGAGATAAAGAATGCCCGATATGATGGAGAGGGGGATGTGTGTTGGTGTGTGCCTTCATGGGAGACCGACCTGAAGAAAAAGATTGCATGCGTGCGATGGATAATGCCGACTGGTAGTGTGTGTGCATGCATGCACGAGAGAAGGTTAGTGGTACAATTATAAAGAGAAGACTACTGTGTGGGTGTAAAAGAATAGCTGAATAGGTGAGGTCACAATCAATGTAAAGTTGAATTCAAATATTTGAATAAGAGATCCTGATGTTTGAAACCCATGCATGCATGAATATAACGGAGATCTGCGCGGTGTGGTTTGGAAACGAGCATGTTGTAATGTATACACATTGAACAAGGTCAGACTGATTTGAATTTGAGATACCGATGGCAGACATCATTTGGCCACGTCGCATCCGTGCATGGACACACTATTCTAATTGGAGATGATGGGCGGCTTTTGCATCACATATCTATATCTATACCCCTATATATATTATATTTTATATTTTTATATTGTGTGCGGGTAACTTTAACTTTGAAAGATGGTCGTTGGATGAGGCGAATCCGATGGTCCAAAGATGGCAAATTTGAGCACTACTGGCCGTTGGATATCATCTAGATTCCACCAGATTTCGCCACATGTATAATCTAGAAGACTCCATGGTTGAACTTAAGCATAATGCACAAACATCAAAACACAAGCACTTCTTATTTGTTCTAGAATCTTCCGTATCAGAATTGCCCAAATGTTTTTCTACATGATTTGCCATTATTTGTTTTTACTTTATGTCTTACGACGCACAATTCCATGAATCTTAAAATAGATTAGCTTTCTTATAAAAACTAGATGATTTTGAATGAAATGAACTATAAGAATTAAACGAACATCTACATCATGCATATATGACTCAAATCTTGCATGCTATAATGTGGTATTTATTCATAATTTGGTTGCCAAATCTCATGCGTGCAATGCACGTGTACCTTACTCTAGTCTAAATGGTGTTTGTGTGTGTGTTGTGCGTGTTGAGGTGCAAATTGTCTTTTTTTGGGTACACGTTAAGCTTGTTCTTCCGAAATTTCAAGCCGCGCCTTGTTATGCCAAAAATTCAAGCTAGCGTCTCTGTCTATCGTGCTGGGAAACTCCCGCCTCTTCAACCCACGCCTTGTTAGCCCGAAATATTTAAGATATATCTTTGTCTCGTTGTGCTCCGACAACTCCCTCCATCTCAACCCGCGCCTTGCTATTCCGAAATTACAACGCGCGCGAAAACTCCCACCTCCTGTGAAATCCCGACACGCGAAATGCCCGTGGTACCCCTGAACCGAAAGAACCGCCTCAAATCGGTGGGGGTACTTTCGTAACTTACCCCACATTTCGGACAAGTGCGTCTCTAAGCCATGGTTCCCCACTGCCATCCCATCCGCCCACCCATTCATACACCGAGGCCGCGAAAACCCACGACGAAACCCCACACCCTGCTCCGTCCGCCACCCAACCGGAGCCTCTTCCCCGACAACGTCGTCCACAGCAACACCTCGACGTCCCTCATCCACCGTACCCGATGAGGATCCATCGTCGATCTCATCGTCCCGCCGGTTCAGCCACACCGTCCTCCACCTCCAAGGAGTTGCCCCGACGTTCCCCTCGTCTTTCACGCCACCTCCATTCCCACACCACCATCTTCACCTGCACCACCGGAAGAGCATCATCATCACCGTTTCCTCGGATGAAGCTGCGGCCTAATCGGCACCACCAAAGAGGTTGTACACTAATCGCCGCATTTTCTTCTTGATTCGATCTCACGGTGCTGCCGGCGCTCAATCCCGAGCCGACACAGCGCGGCTCCATCCACGGCGGCGTTGCCGGCCACTTCCTCCATGGCGTCTCTCCCTCGGCGGTGACGTCCACATCAGTAGGACATGCTGATGCTTTAGCTCTCGCTCGCGCTGCTGCTCTGCTCTTGCTCTCGGTCCCCTGCCTGGTCTACTCTTGCTATTGCTCTTGCTCGCGCTGCTGCTCTCGCTCTTGCTCTTGCTTGCGATGCTGCTCCGATTTAGCTACACTTCACTCCGATGCCGCCGGAGTGAAGGAAGAACCAGCCGCAGTGGGGAGGGGGGCTCGCCGGAGAGGTACCCCACTATCTATCTTAGGGTTCAGGATGGGGCGGTGGTTGCCGGCGGTGGCGGGGCGTTGGCGGGGCGGTGGCGTGGGGATCGCCGGAGAAAAAGCTCGGCACGGGGGGCCTAGAGGGATGGCCGGGGCGGCGGCGGACCGGCGGTGGGGAGTGTTTTCGGGGCGGGCGGGGCGGCACACCGCGGGTAGCGGGGGGCTGCTGTTTGGCCGGCTCAGGGGGTGGAGGTTGAAGATGAACCGCATGCCCTTGATTTTGTATCCAACGGCTGCAAAATCGACTGATCAGAGATGAAAAAGTTAGTCGACCGACGTGTAGCCTCACCTTGCTAGTGAGTTCAGTTTCGACAGCAAAATTCAGTTTTGACAACAAAATTCAGTTTCGACAGTTAAGTTCAGTTTCGACAGTTAAGTTCAGTTTCGACAGTTAAGTTCAGTTTCGACAGTTAAATTTAGTTTCGACAGTTAAGTTCAGAGATGAGCGGCTGATGTATTTTACATCTAGCACTTTGTGTTTATGTATTTTATGTCATGTATTGGAGATGCTATTAGAATTCCACTCAGGTTAACGTTGTTCGTTGTCTCTCTTGTCCTGCTTCAGCCTCGGCGACGTACAACTCACCGGAGCTGCTCCAACGACGAAACCCTCCATCACAGCGGAGCAGTACCTCGGGCTCCATCTCCAGACGCCTAAGATCTTCTTCCCCTCCTCCGACAGCCAAGTCAGCCGGAGCATCCTCACCGGCCAACCCAATCACGCTGAGATCGACATGGCTTCGCCAAAGAGGTTGTACACTTGTTGCATCTTTTTTTACTCTACATGTTATATATATTGTCCACTGAGCACTCGTAGTAACGGGAAATACGATTATTTTATCCTACTATATGACAAGCAGTGAGGTACCAGGCAACTTAGCTATCCGTGATGGACTCTCTTGAACGCCATCATTATTTATCTCTGCACGTTTGAGCTGTGCATTTGTCGATGGGCCTGGGAGTTGAGCTAGTATGGCAGTGGCCTGGGTCCAAAGTAATAGAAGTAGCACAAAAACATTTTTTAGTGTAGGATTTTCCTTGCTCAAGCCTGCCTACTAGAATCGCCAGTGCTTGAAAGGAAAAGTGAATGAAAAACATCGGAATTGGAAAGTTTCCTATGGTACTACTTTTCATGAATTTGGTGCAAAGGAATGGAGCAAAGGAAAACTGTAGGATTTGTTCCTTTAGTGTCTCCTTGAAAGAAAAATCGTAGGAATTCTAATTTCCACTTCTCCTCCTTTTCATATTCCTATTCATCAAGCACAAGACTAAGAGATAGTAGCATAATAGCATTATAACCATACATTTTCTTGTGGTTTGACTTAATCTCACCATGCTTTTTTGCATCCTGTGATCTTCCAATTGTTGTGAATCAAACACCCGGATTGGCAGAAATCCTGTGTTTTTAAATTCTCTATTTTGCACGTGCATTCCTATCCTATTCCTCTCTATTTCCTATCCTTGCATTGTTAGAATCCTCAAATTCAAACAAGCCCTTACTCAATTACTTCTGTTACAGATATGTGTCAAAGAAAACCTTGTATGGTTTGTCCTGCTCCTGCGGCGCTGTGTTCCACCCCAGCTCAGCTGCTCCAATAACAGAAGGGTTCACCACAGCAGGGATCCGCTCTCCAGACTGTCTTTCGCCGCCTCAGATCTTCTTCCCCGCCGCCTGCAGCCACGGCAACTGCATTACCATCATCAACTAAGCATATGACCTTGAGGACTACACGGGTCCGCAAGAGAGGTCGCACTCTTCCGTGTCTGCTTACGTTATGCGTCGCTTAACATGATGACATGCTACATGATCGTCGTGTTCACCTATTAGACTCCGAGTCAGGTCCAAACTAATGCTGAAACTTGAGTTTTTAAATGGTTGTGGGGTACATATTGGGGAAGCAATCAGTACTATCTATCTACTATCTGGTTAATCTCTGGCGTCTACTATGAGTTTCATGTTGGGTGCAAACAAACATTAAAGGAGCCATTATCTGTATATTTTAACTAAAGCTATTATCTGCCTGCTATCATTGGTTTTGGGTCTATCCACAGTTTGCTACCATCACTCTGGATTTGTGCATGCACTCCTTAAATAATCTCACTATGTTTTATTCCTATGCATGCCAGTTATTGTACACAATGGAACTGATCATGTAGAGCAAAAGAGACGAGCCTTGCGTGGCAATAAAATTGCATGCATACGTCGTTCCATGGTGGGCACAAAGGCAGCCCCCCCTCCACCCATTTCGGATCGTAATCAAGAGGAAGATAACTGTTATGAGGGGGATTCAGAAGGAGAAGACCACTCCTATTTACCCCATGAGGTCTTCGCTCTAACTTAGCATGCTAATGTTGGTAATATCATGCATATGGTGCGTTGCATTGCTTACTGTATACATTAAAGATGTCATCTGCTTAGTTTAGACATGCTTTGTGTCAATGCCATCTGTTTAGTTTCTTTATCGTATATGTGAATCATGCAATGCCATCTTGTCTAGCCAGGCATCATATATGTGAATTTTGCAATGCCACCCTTGTTAGCCAGTCATCTTATATGTGAATTATGTCATGCCATCATTTTTTATTACGTGTTAAATTTGTCAACAATTTTAGTACATTCAATTACTCTTCATGTGCATCAGCCATTTGGCACGGTCATGGAAAAATCTGGAGTGGAAACAAGGTCTTCAGAGCAGACAATGCTATCTGACGAAGCGCATGTCTTGCTGGTTACCGATAGCTCCTCGGAGGAGGATTCAGAGACAGATGACCAATCATACCCCCCCCCCCCGAGGTGCATGCCCTAACTTGGTAGGGTTATGTTGCTCATATCGTGCATATGGTATCTTGCATTGCTATGTCATTTGCTTAGTTTAGACATGCTTTGTGTGAATGCCACCTGTTTAGTGTCTAATTACCATATATGTGAATTATGCAATGCCATCTTGTTGCAAGACATTATATATGTGAATTATGCAATGTTATCTTGTTGCAAGGCATTATGTATGTGAATTATGCAATGCCATGCTATTTAGGCAAGCGTCATATATGTGAATTATATCATGTCGTACTTTTTTTGTATTTCTCATTGCTTTTGTCGACAATGTTTGTATATTCAACTGCTCTTCCTGTGCATCAGCCATTTGAATTGGTGATGGAGAAATCTGGAGTGAAAACAAGGTCTTCGGAGCAGACAATGCTACCTGCTGAAGCAGATATCTTGCTGGTTACAGATAGCTCTTAGAGGAGGATTCAGAGGCAGATGACCAGTCCTATTATCCCCCTGAGGTGTATGCTCAAACTTGGCAGGGTTATTTTACTCATATAATGCATATGTTATATTGCAATGCTTAGTTTTTACATCATATACACAATATTGAATGTCATCTCCTTAGTGGACACATCATATATGTGATTGCCCTCTGCTCACTTCCTTAGTATATGAATCATATATTTGAATTATGTCATGCCATGATGTTTACATAGACAGCATGTATCTGAATTATGGCATGCCAACCCATTTTCTAAAGACATAATATAGTTATATCATCTCATCCTGTTTACATAGTCATCATATTTAAATTATGTCATTCTATCCGTGAATTATATCATGCCATCATGTTTCCATCGATGGCATGTTTGTGATTTATGGCATGCCAACCACTTTAATAGACACATTGTATTGTTATATCATGTCATCCTGTTTACATAGTCATCATATTTTGAAGTATGTCATTCTATCATGTTTAGTTAGCCATCATACATGTGAAATTGTGTCATGCTATCCTGTTTAATTAGCCATCATATATGTGAAATTATGTCCTGCTATTCTGTTTGCTTAGACAACATAAATGTGAATTATTTCATGCCCTGTTTTCTTCCCTACTATCCATTGCACATGTCTATCTTACAATGTCTATACATTCAATTACTTTTCTTGTTTATCAGCCATTTCAATTGGAGGGAGTGATGGCAGTATCTGTGGGAGTAAAAACACGGTCTTCAGAAAAGATCGTGCTACCTGTTGATGCAGATAGAACCACGGTTGTACTTGCCCAAGAACCAGCCCCACCACACATAACCCACACTCATGCAGATTGTACCCCTACCCAGTTAGACAGAGAACCAGCTACACCCCTTCTAACCCCAACCCCAGCAGATAGACACCCAGTTCCCGTTGACACAACATCGTCTCCACCACAGAGCACCCAAACACGAATAGTTAGTAAGGCAACTGCAGTGCCCAAATCACGAGGACCACCACTCCAAACTCGAAGTCAACGCTTAAAGCAGAAGAAGAATTGTTCTCAGGTCAGGTTCCGTAGCTATGGTTCATACTACTTTGCTCTTGCATCACTGTATTTACTGATACCAACTAATTTCAAATTTGAAGGATGCAATTGAAACTCCAATGGTGCAATAGGTATGTTTTAAACCTGTTTCTTCAACGTGTTTGGCTGTTTGCTGTTGTAACTTGCTCTATGTTGATTTCAGTTTCAATTGAATAAACAGTTATGTTCCCATGCCATGCACATTACAAGTGTTGTTATTGCTGTGTAGTTTCCCACACTTATAACTAGATATGATTTGTCTTAAATAAACGGTCTATGCTGCTTTGTCTTAAACAGTCTATGTTGCTTTGTCTTAAATAGATATGATTAGAACTGTATCTATCTTGATTTAGCAACATAAACTAGAATGATATAGACCATACAGTGACCATACTACATAGATATATGTTTGTTTCATGTTGTTATCCTGTCCACCTTACTACTGAACTGGTTTACCAAAATGAGTTTCATATACTACATTGTAAACCTGAGATGTGTTTGTTTGTTTCTCTTTTAGAACGCGGATAAAATAATTTTATCTGAGAAGAGTACCCTGTTATGCAATGGTAAAGGAAGTAATGCAGATAAGGTTCAAGATAGTGAGATATCCCTGTTGGTCTCCAAGAAAGCTGATAAAAATTATATTGAAGACACTGAGACAACCCCAAAGTCCTGTCTTGATGTAGTGTTCGAGTTACGGGCTACCACTGCTGGCACCCCCAAAGTAGAAGAAATTTTTATTGGGTGATTATGCTTTTATGAATAATGGTAGTTTCTTTATGTGACGAATTGATTTTTATATGTTATGACATAACTAAAATGATGAGTGATAAAAATCAGTAAAGTAGAACCAGTAAAGTTTAAATGTTGAGTAGTGCAAGAAGGAAATTTTGATGATGTTGTTCCGTTTACTTTGAGTGGTATGTTTTGCATGTCGAATAGTTGCATGATCATGGCATACGATGACTCAAGTTATTTTCAAGTTAAACTTGATGTTAATTCAACTTGAACACAATGTTGATCAAGTCATGGTGCCACTGAATCGAGTTTTTCCTAGTGCGACCACATTTGCCTTTATGGGAAGGTCTTGATTCTGTCCGTTGTCATGCCTCTGGTCGGTACCTCCAACAAGGGAAGGTTATGGGCGTGCGGTACCCTGGCCCGATAAGAAGACATAACCTTGTGTGCCCGTTTGTTGTTATGGTATGTTGTCCCCGTTTGGGACCATTTTTGCCACGACGGTGGACGTTGATGCCTTTGGTAGGCACGGGGCCACCCATGACTTAGCCCAGTGGGGAGTTAGTCAGAGTGGCCAGGAGATTGTCGTGGCAATGGGAGGGTTTTGTCGGAATGCCGTTGGTCCACCCGAATGGGAAGACGAGGCCATGGATTCCGTGGTGTGGGTAAAGTGCGCTACCTCTGCAGAGTGTATTAATCTATCGATAGCCGCGTCCTCGGTTATGGACATAGCTCGTGAGTAAGTCACACCATGGATCAACATTAGTAAGTAATCTTGCACACTGAATGTTTATTGTTGGCATTGATTATGTGATGATTTGAGAGATCATGAAGATGATCGTGCTGGGAACCAAAGTGTTGGTTTCATTCGTGATCTGGGTATGATCACCATTCGATTACGAGGTAACTCATCTGGTAAGAGAGTCCGAGTGACTCATTGCACAAGTTAATTTCACTGCATCGGTAGTATGGTTTACATTGCATTAACCTGATTAATCATCATGATATTGTTTGCCATTATGCTTATGTTTGTTGTGAGCTTGCAAGTACATTCAATGTACTAACCTGGCATGTCATGCCAGATTTCAGGAAAGTCGTATCAGATCAGAGAGCTTCTCGTGTCTAGATCGTGTCCACATCGATGTCCCTGTGCTATGGAGTTCCACTTCGTCGTCGTTCCGCTGCCGCGTAGTTATCGTGATCGAGGCCCCTTCATGTTCATTAAATAATGTACATATTGTTCAACCGCACCATGTGTGCCGCTTGGCCTCGCTACATGATGTAATATCAACCTATGTTTCTGCTAGTATCAATAAAGTGGTTGTTTTCTGTACCAAGTTGTTGTGTGTTGCCAGAAGACTTGATCTCTGGGCTGGCAATGCAAGGTAAACCGGTTGCTCTGAGCCGGGGTGCCACATCATTGTTATCATGGGTTATGTGATTTGGGTGCTAGTGTGAGTGCTATCTCGTTTACTTTGTATCAAGAAATTATGAATGATATGGCACCTGCTGAGATAGAAGATACTGATGTTACTATTAAACCCACGAATAGAGACACTATTACACCACTTGGGATTGTTAGAGATGTTGAAGTCTTGTGCGGGAAAATAAAATACCCTACTGATTTTCTAGTTCTTGGTTCCCTACAAGATGATTTTTGTCCCATTATATTTGGGAGACCTTTCTAGAATACGGTGAATGCTAAGATAGATTGTGAGAAAGGAACTATTAGTGTAAGTTTTGGTGATGTGACTCATGAGTTTAATTTCTCCAAATTCCATAGACAACTGCTACTTATTGAGCTTGCATTGTTTTTCCCTCGAAGAGGAAAGGATGATGTAGCAAAGTAGAGATAAGTATTTCCCTCAGTTAAGAACCAAGGTATCAATCCAGTAGGAGGTATAAGCAAGTCCCCAATAGATGCACCTGCACAAACTAACAAACACTTGCACACAACGCGAAAAAGGGGTTGCCAATCCCTTCACGGTCACTTGCAAGGGTGAGATCTGATATAGATAGATATAAAAGATAAATAAAAGTGTAAAATAAAGTAAATATAAATAAAGTGCAGCAAGGTACTTTTGTATTTTTGGTTTTATAGATATGAAAATATATGATGATAAATAGACCCGGGTGCCATAGTTTTCACTAGAGGCTTCTCTCTTGAAAGAAACATACGGTGGGTGAACAAATTACTATTGAGCAATTGATAGAAAATGCATAGTTATGATGACATCTAAGGCATGATCATGAATATAGGCATCACGTCCATGACAAGTAGACCAAAATGATTCTGCGTCTACTACTATTACTCCACACATCGACCGCTATCCAGCATGCATCTAGTGTATTAAGTTAACAAGAACGAAGTAACACTTTAAACAAGATGACATGATGTAGAGGGATAAACTCAAGCAACATGATATATACTCCACACATCGACTGCTATCCAGCATGCATCTAGTGTATTAAGTTATCAAGAACGGAGTAACCCTTTAAGCAAGATGACATGATGTAGAGGGATAAACTCAAGCAATATGATATAAACCCCATATTTTTATCCTTAATGGAAACAATACAATACGTTCATCGCTCCCCTTCTGTCACTAGGTGAGGACACCGCAAGATTGGACCCATCACAAAGTAGCTCTCCCATTGCAAGATAGATCAATCTAGTCAGCCAAACCAAATCAATAGATTGGAGAGAAATACAAAGTATCTTAATCATGCACAAAAGAGTTTAGATGAGACTCAAATAATATTCATAGATAATCTGATCATAAATCCACAATTCATCATATCTCAACAAATGCACCACAAAATAAGATTACATCCAATATAACTCCAAGAACATCAACGAGAACATTGTATTGAAGATCAAAGAGAGAGAAGAAGCCATCTAGCTACTAGCTATGGACCCATAGGTCTGTGGTAAACTACTCACAAATCATAGGAAGGGCAACAAGGTTGATGTAAAAGCCATCCATGCTACCTCTTGAGCATCCGTTGGTTTTCCCTTGAAGAGGAAATGGTGATGCAGCAAAGTAGCGTAAGTATTTCCCTCAGTTTTTGAGAACCAAGGTATCAATCCAGTAGGAGACTTCACACAAATCATCTAGTACCCACACAAACAATCAAGAACCTTGCAACCAACGCGATAAAGGGGTTGTGAATCCCTTCACGGCCACTTGCAAAAGTGAGATCTGATAAAGATAATAAGATAAATATTGTTGGTATTTTTGTTGTATAGATTGGAGAATAAAGATTGCAAAATAAATAGTAAACTATAATTATATCTCGGAAACTTGTATGATGTAAAGTAGACCCGGGGGCCATAGGTTTCACTAGTGGCTTCTCTCATGATAGCATATATTATGGTGGGTGAACAAATTACTACCGAGCAATTGATACAATAATGCATAGTTACGAGAATATCTAGGAATGATCATGAACATAGGCATCACGTCCATGTCAAGTAGACTGAAACGATTCTGCATCTACTACTATTACTCCACATATCGACTGCTATCCAGCATGCATCTAGAGTATTAAGTTCATAAGAACAGAGTAACGCATTAAGCAAGATGACATGATGTAGAGGGATAAACTCAAGCAATATTATATAAACCCCATATTTTTATCCTCGATGGCAACAATACAATACATGTCGGTTCCCTTCCTGTCACTGGGATCGAGCACCGCAAGATTGAACCCAAAGCTAAGCACTTCTCCCATTGCAAGAAAGATCAATCTAGTAGGCCAAACCAAACTGATAATTCGAAGAGACTTGCAAAGATATCAAGTCATGCATATAAGAATTCAGAGAAGAATCAAATATTGTTCATAGATAATCTTGATCATAAACCCACAATTCATCGGATCTCGGCAAACACACCACAAAAAGTATTACATCGAATAGATCTCCAAGAACATCGAGGAGGACTTTGTATTGAGAACCAAAGAGAGAGAAGAAGCCACCTAGCTAATAACTATGGACCCGAAGGTCTGTGGTAAACTACTCACACTTCATCATAGAGGCTATGGTGTTGATGTAGCAGCCCTCCGTGATCGAATCCCCCTCCGGTAGATCACTGGAAAAGGCCCCAAGATGGGATCTCATGGGTACAGAAGGTTGCGGTGCTGGAAAAGTGGTTTCGTGGCTCCCCTGGATGTTTTCAGGGTATAAGAGTATATATAGGCGAAAGAAGTAGGTCGGCGGAGCTACGAGGGGCCCATGAAGGTGGGGGCACGCCTACCCCCTGGGCGCGCTTTCTTGCCTCGTGGACGCGTCGTTGTGTCTCTGACTTCCACTCCAAGTCTCCTGGATTGCGTTCATTCGAAGAAAGATCATCGCGAATGTTTCATTCCGTTTGGATTCCGTTTGATATTCCTTTTCTGCGAAACACTAAAATAGGCAAAAAAACAGCAACTGGCATCCGGTTAATAGGTTAGTCCCAAAAATAATATAAAAGAGCATATTAAAGCCTATTGAACATCCAAAACAGATAATATACTAGGATGGAACGATCAAAAATTATAGATACGTTGGAGACGTATCAGCATCCCCAAGCTTAATTCCAGTTCGTCCTCGAGTTGGTAAATGATAAAAACAGAATATTTGACGTGGAATGCTACCTAACATAATTTTCAATGTAATTCTATTTATTGTGGAATGAATGTTTAGATCCATAAGATTCAAAACAAAAGTTTAATATTGACATAAAAATAATAATACTTCAAGCATACTAATAAAGCAATCATGTCTTCTCAAAATAACATGGCCAAAGAAAGTTATCCCTACAAAATCATATAGTCTGGCTATGCTCTATCTTCATCACACAAAGTATTTAATCCAGCACAACCCCGATGACGAGCCAAGCAATTGCTTCATACTTTGATGTTCTCAAACCTTTTCAACTTTCACGCAATACATGAGCGTGAGCCATGGACATAGCACTATAGGTGGAATAGAATGGTGGTTGTGGAGAAGACAAAATGGAGAAGATAATCTCACATCAACTAGGCGTATCAATGGGCTATGGAGATGCCCATCAATAGATATCAATGTGAGTGAGTAAGGATTGCCATGCAACGGATGCACTAGAGCTATAAGTGTATGAAAGCTCAACAAAAGAAACTAAGTGGGTGTGCATCCAACTTGCTTGCTCACAAAGACCTAGGGCATTTTGAGGAAGCCCGTCATTGCAATATACAAGCCAAGTTCTATAATGAAAATTCCCACTAGTATATGAAAGTGACAAAATAAGAGACTCTCTATCATGAAGATCATGGTGCTACTTTGAAGCACAAGTGTGGAAAAAGGATAGTAACATTGTCCCTTCTATTTTTCTCTCATTTTTTTGGTGGGATTCTTTGGTCTCTTTTATTTATTTATTCATCCGGAGTCTCATCCCGACTTATGGGGGAATCATCGTCTCCATCATCCTTTCCTCACATGGGAGAATGCTCTAACAATGAAGATCATCACACTTTTATTTACTTACAACTCAAGAATTACAACTCGGTACTTAGAACAAATATGACTCTATGTGAATGCCTCCGGCGGTGTACCGGGATATGCAATGAATCAAGAGTGACATGTATGAATGATGAATGGTGGCCTTGCCACAAATACGATGTCAACTACATGATCATGCAAAGCAATATGACAATGATGGAGCGTGTCATAATATACGGAACGATGGAAAGTCGCATGGCAATATATCTCGGAATGGCTATGGAAATGCCATAATAGGTAGGTATGGTGGCTGTTTTGAGGAAGGTATATGGTGGGTGTATGATACCGGCGAAAGGTGTGCGGTATTAGAGAGGCTAGCAATGGTGGAAGGGTGAGAGTGTGTATAATCCATGGACTCAACATTAGTCATGAAGAACTCACATACTTATTGCAAAAATCTATTAGTTATCGAAACGAAGTACTATGCGCATGCTCCTAGGGGGGTAGATTGGTAGGAAAAGACCATCGCTCGTCCCCGACCGCCACTCATAAGGAAGACAGTCAATAAATAAATCATGCTCCGACTTCATCACATAACGGTTCACCATACGTGCATGCTACGGGAATCACAAACTTTAACACAAGTATCTCTAAAATTCACAACTACTCAACTAGCATGATTCTAATATCACCATCTTCATATCTCAAAACAATCATAAGGAATCAAACTTCTCAGAATATTCAATGCACTTTATATGATAGTTTTTATTATACCTATCTTGGATGCTCATCATATTAGGACTAATTTTATAGCCAAAGCAAATTACCATGCTGTTCTAAAAGACTCTCAAAATAATATAAGTGAAGCATGAGAGATCAATAATTTCTATAAAATAAAACCACCACCGTGCTCTAAAAATATATAAATGAAGCACTAGAGCAAAATTATCTAGCTCAAAAGATATAAGTGAAGCACATAGAGTATTCTAATAATTTCCGATTCATGTGTGTCTCACCAAAAGGTGTGTACAGCAAGGATGATTGCGGTTAACTAAAAAGCAAAGACTCAAATCATACAAGACGCTTGAGGGAGTCCTGGATTAGGGGGTCTCCGGACAGCAGGACTATATCCTTTGGCCAGACTGTTGGACTATGAAGATACGAGATTGAAGACTTCGTCCCGTGTCCGGATGGGACTCTACTTGGCGTGGAAGGCAAGCTAGGCGATACGGATATGCATATCTCCTCCTTTGTAACCGACCTTGTGTAACCCTAGCCTCCTTCGGTGTCTTTATAAACCGGAGGGTTTTAGTCCGTAGGACAACATACAATCATACCATAGGCTAGCTTCTAGGGTTTAGCCTCTCTGATCTCGTGGTAGATCAACTCTTGTACTACTCATATTATCAAGAATAATCAAGCAGGACGTAGGGTTTTACCTCCATCAAGAGGGCCCGAACCTGGGTAAAACATCGTGTCCCCTGCCTCTTGTTACCATCCACCTTAGACGCACAGTTCGGGACCCCCTACCCGAGATCCGCCGGTTTTGACACCGACATTGGTGCTTTCATTGAGAGTTCCTCTGTGTTGTCATCATTAGGCTTGATGGCTCCTTCGATCATCGATAGCGATGCAGTCCAGGGTGAGACTTTCCTCCCCGGACAGATCTTTGTATTCGGCGGCTTAGCACTGCGGGCCAACTCGCTTGGCCATCTGGAGCAGATCGAGAGTTACGCCCCTGGCCATCAGGTCAGATCTGGAAATTTGAACTACACAACCGACATCCACGGAGACTTGATCTTCGACGAATTCGAGCCCTTGCCGAGTGCGCCGCACGGTCACGATGAGCACGATTTAGCTCTACCATTGGACAGTGTTCGGGAGATCGCACCGGCGACCGCTCCGACCCTCAATTCGGAGCCAATTGCGCCATCCAGGGACGGGTGGATAGACCCCGCCACGGAGGCTGCATTCTCATCGGCAATCGAGCCGAGTATCGACCTTACCCTTCACGAGAGCCGTGATGCCAAACTGCCGGATTCTTCCCCTGCCACAGACTCCGAACCGCCTGCGCCCGTGCCAATCGAATCCGACTGGGTGCCGATCATGGAGTTCACCTCCGCGGATATCTTTCAGCACTCGCCCTTCGGCGACATACTGAACTCATTAAGGTCTCTCTCCCTGTCAGGAGAGTCCTGGCCAAACTATGTCCGGCAGGATTGGGATGCGGATGACGAAGAAATTCGCCGCCCACCCACCACCCACTTAGTAGCCACTGTCGACGATTTGACCGACATGCTCTACTTCGACTCCGAAGACATTGACGGTATGGACGACGATGCAGGAGACGAACAGGAACCACTGCCCATAGGGCACTAGACGCCCACTTCATCATATGATGTATACATGGTGGACGCACCCAAAGAAAACAACGACGAAGAGCGGAAGGACGCATCAAAGGGTTGTTCCCTTGATAAGCAATCAAAGCGGCAGCGTAAGCGCCGCTCCAAATCCCGCCTCGGCAGAAATAGTGATCATATAAACCCAGCGATAGAGCAAGGTGAGCCAGCGGACGACAAACACGGCATTGAACCATCGTCTGACCATAGCAACATGGAGAATCAAACCAAACAACCCGACTCCGTCGAAGATAACAGTCCGGATAACATCACACCGGACAGGCACCCGGAGTAACAGAATACCCATAAAAGGCTTGTTGCCACTGCGAGGAGTCTAAAAAAGCAGAAGCAAAGGCTCAGGGCTGCACAAGACACACTTAGAATCAGATGGAGTGAAGTACTCAACACTGCAGTGAAGTACGGCGGTAATCGCCACACCAAGGGCTACCCGAAGCGAAAGCTGCTACCTGAATTTGATGAGGAGGCCTTAGATCCCCTGCAATCAAAAAACAAAATGGCCATCCGGTCGGATAGACGACCTCGTGGCCAACATAGAGCGGCAAACGACGCCGCACATAAGCCAGTACGCGATCCACATGAGGGCTCGCATCAAAAGGACAGCGCAACCAGATCCATCTACGGGCCACGCAAGCGCGCTTTGGCACGCAATGCAACATAACAAACATCCCAACACCTCGGTACACCCAAATACAGGGGTGCTGCACACCCCCTATGTTTCACCGATGAGGTGCTGGACCATGAATTTCCAGAGGGATTCAAACCCGTAAACATAGAGGCGTACGACGGAATGACAGACCCTGGGGTCTGGATTGAGGACTACATCCTCCATATCCATATGGCTCAAGGAGATGATATCCACGCCATCAAGTACTTACCCCTCAAGCTCAAAGGGCTAGCTCGGCACTGGCTTATAAGCCTCCCCGAAAACTCCATTGGAAGTTGGGAAGAGCTCGAAGACGCTTTTCGGGCAAATTTTCAAGGGACCTATGTCCGACCTCCGGATGCAGACGATTTAAGTCATATAACTCAACAGCCTGGAGAGTCAGCCCGAAAGCTTTGGAACAGGTTTCTCACTAAAAAGAACCAAATAGTCAACTATCCAGACGCCGAAGCCTTAGCAGCTTTCAAACACAGCGTTCGAGACGAATGGCTTGCCAGACACCTCGGCCAAGAAAAGCCGAGAACAATGGCAGCATTAACAAGCCTCATGACCCGCTTTTGCGCGGGCGAGGATAGCTGGTTAGCCCGATGCAGCACCAGCGACCCAAGTACATCCGAAGTCAGGGACGAAAACGGGAAACCACGGCGCAGCAAAAACAAAGCGCCGAAATAAAGAAGACAGCCCGAAGAGCATGGCGGTAAACGCCAGATTCAGAAGCTCTCGGCCAGGTCAGCAAAAGCTGCCCTCCAAAGGCAACAGAGACAAACTGTCCAGCCTAAACAAGATTCTGGATAAAATATGTCAGATCCACAGCACCCTCGATAAACTTGCAAACCATACCCATAGAGAATGTTGGGTCTTCAAGCAGTCCGGCAAGCTCAACGCCGAACACAAGGGGCAGGATACACCAAGCGAAGACGAGGACGAGCCTCGCAAGCAAAGCACTGGGGAACAGAAGAAATTCCCACCAGAAGTCAAAACAGTAAACGTGTTACACATGACAAAGGGGAGAAACAAAGCGGCACTCCTAGAGACACATGCCCCAGGGCCTATCACCGTGGAGTTCTGCCACTGGTCATCCCAACCGATCACCTTTGACCATCGGGATTACTCGGCAAGTATCCGGCGTGCAGGATGGGTTGCCTTGGTGTTAGACCCGATAATTGACGGATACCATTTCACACGAGTCTTGATGGACAGCGGCAGTAGTTTAAACCTGATATATCAGGACACAGTCCGCAAAATGGGGATAGACCCAACAAAAATTAGCCATAGCAATACTACCTTTAAAGCAGTAACGCCAGGCCCAGAAGCCCATTGCACGGGCTCCCTGCTACTAGAGGTTACATTCGGCTTCCCCGATAACTTCTGCAGCGAAAATTTAACCTTCCACATCGCTCCGTTCCAAAGTGGCTATCAAGCACTACTCGGACGCGAAGCTTTCGCTCGCTTTAACGCAATACCGCATTACGCTTCCCTCATGCTTAAGATGCCCAGTCCATGTGGCATCATTACAGTAAATGAAAATATTGAGCGCTCCTTGCACGCGGAAGACCGTGCGGCTGCCTTGGTAGCCGCACACTAATGGCCTCACCAACTAAAGCATCTGACAGGTCGTTAAGACCACGGACACGGTTGGACGAGTCCGGTGCAGCTATATGTAATTGATACAGGTTTGATGGCTATACCCCTATTACAATACAAGGGGCTCAACATGCGCAAACAAGTGGCAATCAAGCTCAACCTTACACATTCTGAACTATATATTGTTTATTTAGTATAACTTACCTTTTGCACGGCAAATTTTCAATTAAGTTCCTCTCTTTTTCAGATGACCATCGTGCTACACCCGTCCAGAATACGGCACAACGGAGACACAGGCGCAGAGGTGCAGCAGGGACCCGTTCCAAGGATTCTTTTTAGATTAAGATCCTGCGTAAACCTTTTTTACTGTCTCTTGCTGATACACATCCCTCAGATTCTCAGTACAATTGAGAAGGATGCTGACGTATTGGCATGTGGCCACGTCAGAATATTGCACGTACCTGGACACTAGGGGCTTATTACAAAGGGCACTGTTTAGGCCTGATTTACATCCTAAAGACAGAATACCTTAGGGAGTGTTCGGCATCGCGAGTTTGGCCTTATATGCATCAGCTCCGAATCATGTCTTTGGTCAAATGTTGGGTTTGCCCGGCTCCTGTGTTTTGCTGCCTTACGTTCCGCTCTATCGGCTAAGGCGGCACTAGGAGAACTACTGCGGTTGTGCCCTGGTTCATCCGGACGAGCACCTCAGTAGAGAAAGCCGAAAACTGACTATCATGATATAGCGTGAGACTGGTCAACCACTTGATGACCTAGTGGAATCTTCAGGATTCCTCCTCCTTAAACGAAGGGCCGTTTCCCGGCCAGGCATGTACGCGCCCCGAATCCGGATGAGGCGGAGCCACCAGGGGCTATATAGTAGCCCCGCTGTCAAACTCCTCTGGCTAAGTGAAAGTGTTAAAGCATTATAGTCCGATTGCCTAGTTCGTTGTGCTATCACCTCCTTAATGGACCAAGACGTTGGATCAAGAGTGAACATGCGTCTTCTGCGAACACCCCCGCATTATATGTGTGGGGGCTGAAGCCGACGACTGCCATCTTTCAGGTTATATACATATATACATAAACGGCCGCATAAGAGGCATCATAGTACTTTCGGGCAAAAGTATAAATACAGCCCTGATAAACTCAATAAAACATTGTTTGTACAATGGGACTACATGTCACTGGAAAATAATATTCTTCGAGCACTGAGCCTCTATCGAATGAGCGCCTTCAAGGACTTCTTCAAAGTAGTGCTCGGCAGCCACTCGGCCTATGGCCGAACCCTGCGCCGCAATAGTGGTGGCCTCCATCTCCGCCCAGTATGTTTTGACACGGGCAAGGGCCATCCGTGCACCTTCTATGCATGCTGATCTCTTTACAGCATCAATGTGTGGCACAACACCAAGGAATTGTTGCACTAAGCTAAAGTAGCTATTCGGCCTTGGCCCTCCTGGCCACAAATGATCCACAATGGACCTCATGGCAAGTCCGGATAATCTATGGAGCTCGGCCCAACCGGTCAATCGCTCATTCAGCAACAGCGGATGGACTGGAGCGTGAAACTATGACCAGAATAGGTTCTCCACTTCAGGACCTTTCTGATCCTTGAAGTACTCAGCCGCATCGGCAGCACTTGTAGCCAAATCCATGTACTCGTCCGCATCGGCAGCACTTGTAGCCAAATCCATGTACTCGTCCGCAGAACTCCATAGCCGGTCTAGAGGAGCATATTTTGGATCTCCAAACTTAGTCCGCAACAAGAAGGGCTTCCCAAAAATGATATCTGCAGCTTGATTCAGCTCCTCCTTCGTTGCTCTAATTTTGGAGCGGGCTTCCTTGGCAGCCACCCGGGCCTTCTCCAGGTCTGTCGCCTTCGCCCAGTTTTCTTCTTCAAGAAGCCGGTAACGGTTAGCAGCATCTTTTAACTCCACGGCCATCTTAGCAATTTTTTCTTTGCTCTCGCAATGTGCGGCCTGTTCGGCCCTTAAATCCTTGGCCGCCTTTAAAGCGGCTGCATTGCTGCTCCTCACATGCTCCTTGGCTCGGGCAAGCTCCGCCCAAAGGGTCTCCACGGTGGCAGCTCCATCTGCAGTCACAACATATTAAAGATACTGGCATCATGCTGCTCTTATTATGTGACGATCACCAAAAAAACCACTCACCCTGTGCCTCGTCAAGCCACTTGTTGACAAGCACGATGTCGGCATCTGCCACATCCAATTGCCGCTTTAGTTCGGCAAACCCATCAGTCCGGCTAGCCACCGGAGCTTCAACCACATGCACATAAAGGCGGTCTGGTTATTACCTGGGACTATGATCCTCTGTTTGCCGCCGTCCTCGACGACAACCAGAGTCTCAGGGGCTACTATCTGCATGGGCATACCTAACATATGCAGTACTATTAAAGGCATACATTATTTTACGTACCTCGAAGCCTTTCAGCAGACTCATAAAAGCTTCGTGCAAACCGCTTTCGGCAGATGAAATCCTTTCAATTACCGTACCCATTAGCGTACGATGTGCTTCTGAGATGACAGCTTTCCCCAGAAGACCCTTCAGCGCGTCCGACCGCACACAGTACGGACCCTTGTTGTTGCTCTCCTTAGGAGCCGGATACTGGGGATGCCGGGCAGCCAAAGGGTTGTCCTCTGGTGATATTGGATCCAGAGATACCCTTCGCGACGACACTTCAAGGTCGCCCGCTTCTTGAGCTGGGGAGTCCGGAGGAGGTGTTTCGCTCTCCATCATCTCCGGAAGAAGATCCCCCAAAGATGAACTCTGTCGAGAAGGGCTGCGATCCGGACTACAATTTACAAGCATCGATTATTGTCTTTGGAAGTAAGGTAGAATATCTTCACTATTAAGTACTTTTTGATTACTTACAGCTGGGTAGAGGGCTGATCCCCGCGCGGACATTGTGCGGCAAGAATACCCTCCGAGGCAGGACCCTCTGGCGGAGATTTCTTCTCCCGTTTTGAAACCTTAGTTTCCGAATCTTCAGAGGTAGTACTCTTCCTTCCCCGGGGAGAGAGAATGTCAGATTCTTGCCCTTGGTTATCCTCCCTCACGGAGGCGCTCATTCCCTCGATTGGAATAGGTAGCGATGGAGGCCCACTTTCGCCCTCTTTATTCCCCCCTTCATCTTCCTTGGAGGGCACTAGACAAGGTGCTGGCTCGAGCATCTTTTCCAGCACCGGATTGTCCAAGCCTTCAGGAAGGGGGGCCGAACACCGAATCATCTTCGCCTTTGTTATCCAGTCCTGGTCAAAGAGCAATTCTTCAGAATGATGTCATGATAAATAAAAGGACAGTGTGTTCGGCCATGGGATTACTTACTTGGGCAACGGGGCGGTTGCAGCTCAGGCCCACGTCCTCGGTAGTGTCCGGACACTCTATTTGGGGTCCGAAGAACGATTTGTACATCTCCTCATGCGTCATGCCGAGGAACTCTGAATAGTGTGCGGTCCTTCCGGGTTGAATTCCCACATGCGGAGGGGCCGGCGTTTGCAAGGCTGGACTCAACGAACCAGCATAACTTGCATTACCATAACCAGACTGAAGTCTCCCTCGAAGAGATCTCGGATACGGCTCTGCAGTATTGGCACGTCCTTGGCTAGACCCCCAG
The DNA here is from genome assembly GCF_018294505.1 of Triticum aestivum. Lineage (NCBI taxonomy): Eukaryota > Viridiplantae > Streptophyta > Magnoliopsida > Poales > Poaceae > Triticum > Triticum aestivum. The sequence goes on along the minus strand of NC_057794.1, from coordinate 83,067,300 downwards.
CTCAGCCCCCTGCTGATCCATGACATCAGTTGTGGTGGAGGGCCCGAGCGAAAGGTGGGGGCAGCTACCCACTTGGCACTTCAGGGAGCTGTGACGTAAAACCACTCTCGTTGCCACAATCCGGACACCTCTGGAAAGGAACCCCTTGGCCATGGAGCGTTAGCAATTTTGCTTATTAGAGCACCTCTGCACACTGCGTACTGCCCCTCGACCATCTTCGGCTTCAGATCGAAGGTCTTGAGCCACAGGCCGAAGTGAAGGGTAATGTGGAGGAAGGCCTCACAAACGACAATAAATGACGAGATGTGAAGAAGGGAATCCGGGGCCAGATCGTGAAAATCCAGCCCGTAATAGAACATAAGACCCCTAACAAAGGGATCCAGAGCGAGGCCTACTCCTTGGAGGAAGTGGGAGACGAACACAATGCTCTCGTTGGGTTCGGGAGTAGGGACGACCTGCCCTCGGGCGGGCAGCCTATGCAAAATTTCGGCGGTCAGATATTTGGCCTCCCTCAACTTCTTGATGTCCTCCTCCGTGACGGAGGAAGGCATCCACCGGCCTTGAAGGCTGGATCCGGACATGATTGAAGGTCCGAAGCACCTGACCTGGGCTTTGGGTGTTAGAACTCGGGGTGGGGGAAGGATTCGATTGAGCACGGGAGGGAAAAAAGAAAAAGCCTTGTCCCTTTATAAAGGGGGTGAATATCAGGTGTCCTCCTCGTGGACGTTCGAGACTTACCTAAGATCTAGGAATCTTACCAACAGGCACGGTCGGGTTACCCATGTTTGTATTGATGAGAATCCTGTAATAAGGGGAACAAGATCTCTGCTTTGACAAGATGTGTCAAGAAACCGCCTCGCGTTATGTGCGGGGCTGGTTAAAGAAAAAAGGTTCAAATAATTACCGGGCCGTGGCGTGATGTCATGCTACCAAAATGTGTCAGCAGATTAGATTTGTGGAAATATTATTCTCTCTACAGTGGTATGTGGAACTTATTTTGCAGGGTCGAACACTATCCTTGTATTCAAACTCTTCCGTGGTGTATTCGGAGGAGGAACCCGCCTTGCAATGCCGAAGACAATACTGCGCGCCAGACTCATCGTCATTGAAGCCTGGTTCAGGGGCTACTGAGGGAGTCCTGGATTAGGGGGTCTCCGGACAGCCGGACTATATCCTTTGGCCGGACTGTTGGACTATGAATATACAAGATTGAAGACTTTGTCCCATGTCCGGATGGGACTCTACTTGGCGTGGAAGGCAAGCTAGGCAATACGGATATGCATATCTCCTCCTTTGTAACCGACCTTGTGTAACCCTAGCCTCCTCCGGTGTCTATATAAACCGGAGGGTTTTAGTCCGTAGGACAACATACAATCATACCATAGGCTAGCTTCTAGGGTTTAGCCTCTCTGATCTTGTGGTAGATCAACTCTTGTACTACTCATATTATCAAGAATAATCAAGTAGGACGTAGGGTTTTACCTCCATCAAGAGGGCCCGAACCTGGGTAAAACATTGTGTCCCCTGCCTCCTATTACCATCCGCCTTAGACGCACAGTTCGGGGCCCCCTACCCGAGATTCGCCGGTTTTGACACCGACAACGCTCCAAGCAAAACACATATCATGTGGTGAATAAAAATATAGCCTCAAGTAAAGTTACCGATATACGAAGACGAAAGAGGGGATGCCTTCCGGGGCATCCCCAAGCTTAGGCTTTTGGTTGTCCTTGAATTTACCTTGGGGTGCCTTGGGCATCCCCAAGCTTAGGCTCTTGCCACTCCTTATTCCAAAATCCATCAAATCTTTACCCAAAAATTGAAAACTTCACAACACAAAACTTAAACAGAAAATCTCATGAGCTTTTTTAGTGTAAGAAAACAAACCACCACTTTAAGGTATTGTAATGAACTCATTCTTTATTTATATTGGTGTTAAACCTACTTTATTCCAACTTCTTTATGGTTCATACCCCCCGATACTACCCACAGATTCATCAAAATAAGCAAACAACACACGAAAAACAGAATCTGTCAAAACAGAAGAGTCTCTAGCAATCTGGAGGTTTCGTATACTTCTGTAACTCCAAAAATTCTGAAAAATTAGGACGGCCAAAATAATTTGTATATTGATCTGCTGAAGTTGGAATTGGTATTTTATCGCTCTCTGGTAAAATATGAAAATTATTTTCGTGAGCGCATACTTTTTGTTTTTTTCAGCAAGATCAAACAACAATCACCCAAGAAGATCCTAAAGGCTTTACTTGGCACAAACACTAACTAAAACACAAAAAAATGCAATCATAACAGAGGATAGATGAATTACTTATTACTAAACAGGAACAAAAATTAAGTTGGGTCGCCTCCCAACAAGCGCTATCGTTTAATGCCCCTAGCTAGGCATTGATAATTTCAATGATGCTCATATGAAAGACAAGAATTGAAGCACAAAGAGAGCATCATGAAACACGTGACAAACACACCTGAGTCTAACATACTTCCTATGCATAGGAATCTTATAGGCAAACAAATTATCATAGCAAGAAAAAACTAGCATATGCAAGGAAGCGGAAAGAAACAATAGCAATCTCAACATAACGAGAGGTAATTTAGTAACATGAAAATTTCTACAATCATATTTTCTTCTCTCATAATAATTACATGTGAGATCATAAGCAAATTCAACAAAATAGCTATCACATAAAATATTTTCAACACGATCCACATGCATGCAAAGTTGACACTCTTCCAAAATAGTGGGATTACCATTAACTAAAGGCATGACCTCTCCAAACCGACTTTTATCGAAAATTGCATAAGATTGAACATTCTCCAAATACGTGGGATCTAAAGCTGACACTCTTCCAAACCCACTTTCAATATTATTGCAAACATTATTATCAATCTCATGTTCATCATGGGGATTATATAAATTTTCAAGATCATAAGAAGCACTATCACCCCAATCATGATCATTGCAACAAGTAGAGGACATAGCAAAACTAGCATCCTCAAGATTAGGGTCTTTGCATATTATTAGCACAATTTACATCAATATAATTTATCATAAAATCATTGCAATCATGCTTTTTATTCAAAGATCTATCGTGAATCACTTTATAAAGCACTTCATCACAATTTTCAGATTCACGGATTTCAAGCAAAACTCCATAAAGATAATCTAGTGCACTCAACTCACTAGCAATTGGTTCATCATAATTGGATCTTTTAAAAAGATTAGCAAGAGGATGAGGATCCATAACAATAGATATTTAGCAAGCGAAGATGCAAGCTAATAGAAGGCACATGGTAATATGAGCAAACAGAAGGACGAACAGAAGAGGGCGAATAAAACGGCAAAGGTGAAGTGGGGGAGAGGAAAACGAGAGGCGAATGGAAAATAATGTAATGCGAGGGAGAAGAGTTTGTGATGGGTGCTTGGTATGTCTTGACTTGAGCGTAGATCTCCCCGACAATGGCGCCACTAATCCTTCTTGCTACGTATTGAGCATGCGTTGGTTTTCCCTTGAAGAGGAAAAGGTGATGCAGCAAAGTAGCGTAAGTATTTCCCTCAGTTTTTGAGAACCAAGGTATCAATCCAGTAGGAGACTACACACAAATCGCCTAGTACCTACACAAACAATCAAGAACCTTGCAACCAACACGATAAAGGGGTTGTGAATCCCTTCACGGCCACTTGCAAAAGTGAGATCTGATAAAGATAATAAGATAAAAAAAATTGGTATTTTTGTTGTATAGTGTCACATCCCTAGCTTTACCCTGGCCATGGACTAGCTTGGTTGCTGCATCATGTTCAAATTCAAATGAAAATTGAACTGAGGAATTCAGAAGCCTCAAAACCCTAATTAAAAGAAGGGCAAGCACCCTTTAAATTGCATTCTGTGAATCCAAAATGCCCTAAAAATAGTTTTGTGAATTTTGGCAAGAGTTATATATCAAACCAAAATTCTGGAATATTTTTAAGGCATTATTTGGTCTCTGAATTTAAATCATATTCTATTGAATTTGGAATTATATTCATAATATATAATGAATATATTTTCAAATACCTCTGAAATATTTTATGAGCTTTGGAAAAGTCCATCTATCAAAATAAAATTATCCAGGGGAGTTTTGGCACTGTTTTCAAATTTGTTTGAATTTGAATTCAGTGGCAATTAAATAAAACAAAACAAAACAAACAGAAATAAATAAAAAGAGCAAAGCCTACCTGAGTTTACCTGGCAGCCTGCTGGCCGGCCCAGCACTGTGCTGGCCTGTGCCAGCCACCTGCTTTCTCCCGCCAGAGCAGGCAGGCAGCTGCCTGTCGGCCGCGCGCGCCGCCGTGCGCCACCTCCTGCCTGGTTGCCTCCCTCCTCGATGCGCCTGGAGACGCCACGACACCCTGGCCTCTCTCTCACTCTCCCTGGAACCCCTCGCGCTCTTCCTCACTCCTCCCCCTCCTCTGCTCTCTCTCCCTCACGCGCCCGAGCGGAGCCCATCGCCGCCGACGCCGTTTACCGGGGCCACAGCCACCCCCTCGCTCCCACTATGCATCCCTGAGCTCCGCCCTGACCCTGTGGAGCTACACACGCGACGCACGCGACCAGAGGAGGCCGCAGTCGACCGGAGCGTCGTCGTCTTCATCTCCGGTGCCCGGAGATCGCCGTCGTCAATTCGCCGTTGCAGAGGCTTCCCCGAGCCCACCGAGCTTCTCTCCCGACCCCTCGTGAGCCCCTGTCCATTTCCCCTCTCTCCCCGTGCCCGTCCGTGCCTTCTAACCACCCCGACTGTCGGAGCCGACCGTTCCTCGCCGCCGGCGATGACGCAGACGGTGCTAGAGCCACCGTAGCTAACTCCTGAGCACGGCAACATGCTCAGCACCCTTCCAGGAGCCGAGCGCGCCCACCCGTGCGACCTGCCGTGCCCCCTAGCGCCAACCCCGACTTCACCGTGCTCCGGCCGCCGCCTTTGAGCTCGCCGCCATCGACATAGGTCGCCCCCGGCCTAACTGACCGCACCACTCGACGCGCGGGATCTTCAGCGTCACGTAGCTGCCCTCCGCCGGCCATTTGGTCGCCGGAGGAGGAATTCCGACCCCCTCCGCCGTCTCGGGCTTCACCGGCGACGAGCTGCCGGCGTATTAGCCTCGGCTGACCAGGGGTTTGACCTCCCCTAGGTCCATGACAGGTGGGCCCGGCCCCTGCTAACTTTGGTTAAGTTAATAACTACTTTTAGTTAAGCCACTGACCCACTGACAGTAGGCCCCACCCCTGGTCAAACCCCAGTCAGCGCTGGGTTTGACCGGGATTAACTCCTGTGACACTGACATATGGGTCCCACAGGTCAGGTTTGACCTGGAGGCGCCCAGTTGACCCTGCTGACGTCACTGTGACGTGGGGCTGACGCAATAAGTATTTTCTGGATTTAATTTAATTCTGAAATTCCAGAAAATGCCTAAAACTTCAATAAATCATAGAAAATTAACCGTAACTCCAAATTTAATAATTTATATATGAAAAATTATCAGAAAAATTCAAGGAATCCATCTGTACCATTTTCATGCATGTTAGAACAACTTATCACTACTGTTTAGGGCAAATGAAGTAAAGGGCATTTAAATAATCACATATGGAGTTTGAATTTGAATCTTGTATTCAAACCAACTTCATTTAATCTGTTGCTAGTTGCATTAGCTCAAAACACATTCATATTGCCATGTCATGATCATGCATCATATTGTGCATTGCATTGATTGTGTTCCCTTCTGTGTTGCCGGTATTTGTCCCCTCTCGATAGACGTGATACCGATGATGTGATCGTTGACACTGATGAAGACTCAATGTTATCTTCAGAAGTGCCAGGCAAGCAAAACCCCCTTGTTCATTCCGATACAATCCTACTCTCTCGCTCCTGCTCTCTTTTACTGCATTAGGACAACACCGATTCATCTGTTACTTGCTGCGGTAGCTGAACCCCTTTATCCTTTGCATGACCTGTCATTGCCACAGTAAATAGATGAAACCCACTAGCATGAGTAGGAGTTGTTTGAGCCCTGATGTGCCTACTCATTCATGCTTGTTTGTCATGCCTGCTACTGCTTAGAGTTGAGTCAGGTCTGATTCGTCGAGGATGAATCAGAGGTGTGTGAACATGTCCTACTGTGTGTGAGCTAAGTGTGTGAACACGATTTGGTAAAAGGTGTCGGTGCGAGGCCATGTAGGAGTACATGGTGGGTTGTCTCATTGAAGTCGTCCTTAGGAACTGAGTTCTGTGTTTGTGATCCATGATTCAGCTACTACCATGCATTGGGCCCTGAAATATGACCCCGCTCGACTTCTTATTCACCTTAGTCCTCTGTCCAGGAGTTGCAAGTAGTTTCTGGTGTTTGTAGCTTACTGGAGGCCGTGGACAGCGCTGACCGTAGGGGTGGGCTGTGATGCGGTAGGTACGTGGCACGGTGTACCGGATGCCCGTTTGGTATCTCGGGAACCCTGTTCACATCGTTTGGGGCTGTGAGCGAAACTCCGGCCGGATCTCCTCATGGATGGAACCCGAATAGGCGATAAACCTGGACTAGAGACTTGAGTGTTTAGGTAGGTCGTGGTCTACACCCACGTCGGCTTTCGCTTGAAGTCTGCCGAGCACATGTCGTGTGCAGACGCTAAGTGGTGGAAACATGTATGAAGAAGTACACCCCTGCAGGGTTATTATCATCTATTCGAATAGCCGTGTCCGCGGAAAAGGACTTCTGGGTTGCTTATATCAGTTCATAGACAAGTGAAAGTGGATACTTTAAAATACGCAAGATAAGCGTGAGTGCTATGGATGGCGTTCTCGTAGGGGGACGGGAGCGGATCCATAGTGGTGTATTGATATGGTGAATATGTGGACTCGTGTGCGCCACCTCAAAAGAGTCGCTTGCAGTCGTAGTTTAGGATAGCCACCGAGTCAAAGCTGGCTTGCTGCAGTTAAACCCCACCATCCCCTTGTTGAAAATGATGCATATGTAGTTAGTTCTGATGTAAGTCTTGCTGGGTACATTTGTACTCACGTTTGCCTATTTTATGTTTTTGCAGAGAGACTTCAGTCTCACTAGTAGTTCCACGTGGACTTCGACGTTTAGCTTGTTACCTCAGCTACGATCTTGTGCCCTCGGCAGGATCTGATAGATAGTCAGGCTTCTCAGCCTTTTTCATTTATAGATGTCTGTACCCAGACATGATAGCTTCCGCTTGTGCTTTGATTTGTATGCTCTGAATGTTGGGTCATGAGACCCCTGTTTGTAATATCTCGCTCCTCGGAGCCTATTGAATAAATTACTTGAGTCGTAGAGTCATGTTGTGATGCCATGTTGTGTTTGCACATATCGAGCATATTGTGTGTATGTTATTGAAATGCTTGGTATGTGTGGGATCTGACTATCTAGTTGTTTATCCTTAGTAGCCTCTCTTATCGGGAAATGTCTCCTAGTGTTTCCACCGAGCCATGGTAGCTTGCTACTGCTCCGGAACACTTAGGCTGGCCGGCATGTGTCCTTCTTCGTTCCTGTGTCTGTCCCTTCGGGGAAATGTCACGCGATGAATACCGGAGTCCTGTTAGCCCGCTACAGCCCGGTTCACCGGAGTCCTGCTAGCCCAGTGCTACAGCCTGGATTCACTCGCTGATGACCGACACGTTCGATGCTGGGTCATGGATGCCTGTCCCTGTAAGTCTGTGCCACTTTGGGTTTACGACTAGCCATGTCAGCCCGGGCTCCTTATCATATGGATGCTAGCGACACTGTCATATACGTGTGCCAAAAGGCGCAAACGGTCCCGGGCTAAGGTAAGGCGACACCCGTGGGAATACCGTGCGTGAGGCCGCAAAGTGATATGAGGTGTTACATGCTAGATCGATGTGGCATTGAGTCGGGGTCCTGACAGCGTTGGTATCAGAGCTTGACTGCCTGTAGGATTACCAAGCCAAACTGGTCGAAGTTGAGTCTAGAAATTCTTTAGTTATATAAGGGAATTGATTGTGGGATGGAACGTAAGGCTCTTTTTACTCCTTATACCTCATGACCTTCTGATCTGAGTCATCATCTTCTCTTCTACGGGGATTAAGAACTAGGCTATCTCTTCTTTCTATCAGGATCACGTGTTACTAATCCGAAGACTTATAAGATTGTTGGATTTAAGCTTGAGTTCAGTTTCCTACTACTTCCGTATGTTAATTGTTGATCTCGAAACCTTGATATCGTGCTTCTGAGTGGTTATGCCACCATTTTGTGAATGTCTCAAATCTTTTCTGAGCATTTACAGCCGTTATGCTGTCCGAGTCATCCCAGGTTTCTAAATAGTCTGATGCATTTGCAAAATCCTTTCCCTCTGGTCTCGATGTTCCTTTATGCCAGCTCAATCACACTAATTGTTGAGTTGAGGTATTCTATTGCCTTGACATTATGTTGGAGTTACTATAATGACCTTAGGTGTCTCAGGGGATCATCTAGTAGCCTAGCCATGATTTATGCTCCAGTGTGATGACTCTGGCCGTCATTATCGAAAGCATCCCGTGATGCCATCTAGTAGTAGGTATTCTATCCCTGGGTTTTGAACCCGAGATTCACCCTACTTGCTTCATGTTGATAGTTTTGCTCGTTCCTTTAGGTTATCAGTAACCTTTGCATTAGTCCTCGATGTTCGTGGTATTCCTTTCTTCCAAATACTATGAACCGCTTATGGCAGATGTTCCTCGCTGATCGAAAGATCACAATCAGAGTGCTCTCGATGGGTTCTCGATTCTACATTGTGACTCTGCCAGTTCTACCTTTCTGCATGGGTTATCCGGAAGAAATATGTGGAATTCGTTCGACATGCTAAACCATGCATCCACAACTCAAAAAATCGCATGTTCCTTTGAGTTGCTCTCTTTAGTTGCATTCTGACCCTCGTCTATCAATTGATAGTCAAGAGTATGCGTGCGTTCGTTCATCGATGCCTATGACTCTTGTGGTCTGTCAAGCCATTCCATTCCGGGATGACTAGGAGAAACAAACTCCAGTACCTCTTCCATATCTAGGATTGGGTCAAAAAGTTGTGCTCCACAGAACAAATTGCTAATCCAGCTTTTGTTCTGCTCTATCTTGGAGTATTACCATCTTTATATCGGGATGTTATAGGAATTGCACACCATCCTATGCACTCTTGGTACAGTGATACTTCTTGCCATCATTGTTCATTCCTCGGTTCCTGTATTATTGTAACCGGAATGCCGACAAGTGAATCGTGATGTGTGAAATCAATACTCCTAGCAACCTTGTTGCTTGGTAGCTAAAGGACAATAATTTCATTCTTAGCGTGTTGTTTATTGAATCATCATTCTAAGATTGATCGTGCTACCTAGTCCTTATTTCCTGGTGCACTCTTTGATTGATGAGTTAGAATTTTGTCAAGTCCTCGCTCATTTGATCATATCATCTTGCCCTGAAAAGCAAGATTGTTCTCGAGCTTAGTAACATATCGGTGGTTCGTGATTTCCGAAGATCTTCTCGGAAGTATTACCAGGTCGTCACCTGACCGTTATGTTGAGCCCCTGATCAAGTTGGTTTCTTGTGAACCACCTTCTCTCCAAGAATCGGTGTTAGATATCCCTGAGCTAGTTGGTTAAGCTAGACAACAACTTGGAGAGTTGGAAGATAAAAGCTTGTCTGACTTAGTTCGTTCCAAAGGGATATTCTTGTGTAGTGTGTGTTGAAGAAAGATGATATCTTCATCGATTGGTCCCTGTGATCAGTTGCTGGACCTATTGTCTTATCAATCCTTTGATTTGAGTGTGGGCTATCGTCAAATCAAATCAGTACCAACGATGCTCGTAATGTTGTCTTATTCGTGGTTGATCCCTCGAGCATACACCATTATATCTTTTAGGTCTGACCAATGCTATCACTTGTTCACTTAACTATGGAATTCCTTTTAAAAGGAAACCCAGATGAATTGTTGTTGTGCCCATTGACAACATCCTTGTCTTCTCCATAATTTTGCTGAACATTAAGCTAGTGTTGGAAACTTTTGAAAGCATTTTCTTCATGCTAGCTCATGGGGTATGTGTTTGATGAAAGGAGTGACTTCCTCTTATACACGTGCATTTGGTGAAAGTTGCCGCCGTGAATTTGAGAAAGTTAATGTTGTTTCCTTTGGAATCATCCCAAATCAGTCATGCACACGTGCGAAGAATGCTGTGGTTTGAAGACTTGCAACCTTCAAACTATATGTATCCCTAGCACACCAAGCCACTGATTGATTTGTTCAAGGAGAAGGAGTTTCTTCATAAGAGCTAATCCGGACTTATGTAAGGACTTCGATACCCTCGTTGATGGTTCCCCCTCCTGAACTTGGTAGTGTTTTATTATAAGACTACTTTGTGGTCATGCTTGTCTTGGACAACGTGTTCACATGTTTGTAGCAGAACCAGCTCATGTTTTGGAGCTTGCTATCGTAGTTCATCTTCCAAGAATCTCGCAACGTCATCTCGTCGATTTGTGTTGCAAACTTTCGTTTTTCTTCCTAGACTCGATGAGTCTGGAATATCCTGACACCAACCAGATCTGAATCTCAGGCAGATATGATGGTTTGGAACATTTCCCAAGAACTATAATAATGGTCTCGCGATAACCGATAAAGTGGATGTCATGGCCAACACACCCAGCCGGAAGACCTGTTATTATAATATCTTGATTGATGAAGTTGGCCACCTTCCCATAAGGACTTCGTAGGATTTACTCTCTAGTTGTGCCTTATGATTTGTTGTGTTCCCGAAGTCCGACCTTTACTTGATGTTCTAGTTATCAAACCGTATCTATGAATGGGATACACTAGCACATCAAGGAGAACATTAGAAGCGGAGTGCTAAATGTCTCTCGGTCGATCATCCAGATTTTGTTCCTTGGCTTCGCTAAGGTGTAATCTGAGAAGGTGTTATCTTCCTTTGCATCTGCATCCTCCATCACCATTCATCATGGTAGTAAGTTGTGTTACCGGACCCTTGACACGGATGTTGGTAAAACCTTGATGAATATGGAAATGCTCAAGTTCTTGAGAGCACGCACAAGCGCTACGTCTTATCATCGGCACTAGCTGGGATTGCCCCAGATTTCCTCGGTTATGCTATAACCACTCCAACAGTGAATTCACTCTCTATTGTTGGGTTCTTCCCCAGTTACCAGAATCGTTCCCAGCATTTGCATTTTGTTCCCAGCTTGCACCACCAATGTCTCTTCCACCTCCGGTGATAAGTAAATTCATCCATTGCATTGTCTTCAACAAGGTAATCCACATCATCCAAGTCCGAGTATGCCATTCTACTGACCCCCTCCAAACGATCGCTCGAGAATTGCCTTAGGCTGGTTTAAAGAGTTTCAATGATCTTTGAATCAAAAGTAATTCTTTTTGCCACTTAAGGGGATATCTCTACGAGTCACCTTCCCTAAGGTGTATCGTTATGGTATCATGGCAACTCAACTCCTCGCTACGTTGACAATCGTTTGCCACCCTCTTAAGCGTGAAATTGTGGTCTACCTAGTGAACCTTCGTCATCCGTCTCTTTCCACCCCTCTTGATGTGTATCTCGTGTCTCAACCCGAAAGATGGTTCTATGTCTCATTCCGTGAGTTAATCCTGAGTTGTTCGACCTTCGAGAAGAACCATTCTTTTAGGGTCTTTCTTTTCCTCTCGTTGTCATGTTAGTTGGATTTCTCAGAGCAAGACGACAAGACAAAGATGGTGTTCCAATCAACGTTCCTATGAAGTGCAACCTGGATCGTGAAGATTGTACTAGTTGCGTTACCTTTCATCTTACCCTACACTTGAATCTCGGGACGAGATTTTTGTTTAGTGGGGGTGAGTTGTCACATCCCTAGCTTTACCCTGGCCATGGACTAGCTTGGTTGCTGCATCATGTTCAAATTCAAATGAAAATTGAACTGAGGAATTCAGAAGCCTCAAAACCCTAATTAAAAGAAGGGCAAGCACCCTTTAAATTGCATTCTGTGAATCCAAAATGCCCTAAAAATAGTTTTGTGAATTTTGGCAAGAGTTATATATCAAACCAAAATTCTGGAATATTTTTAAGGCATTATTTGGTCTCTGAATTTAAATCATATTCTATTGAATTTGGAATTATATTCATAATATATAATGAATATATTTTCAAATACCTCTGAAATATTTTATGAGCTTTGGAAAAGTCCATCTATCAAAATAAAATTATCCAGGGGAGTTTTGGCACTGTTTTCAAATTTGTTTGAATTTGAATTCAGTGGCAATTAAATAAAACAAAACAAAACAGAACAGAAATAAATAAAAAGAGCAAAGCCTACCTGAGTTTACCTGGCAGCCTGCTGGCCGGCCCAGCACTGTGCTGGCCCGTGCCAGCCACCTGCTTCTCCCGCCAGAGCAGGCAGGCAGCTGCCTGTCGGCCGCGCGCGCCGCCGTGCGCCACCTCCTGCCTGGTTGCCTCCCTCCTCGATGCGCCTGGAGACGCCACGACACCCTGGCCTCTCTCTCACTCTCCCTGGAACCCCTCGCGCTCTTCCTCACTCCTCCCCCTCCTCTGCTCTCTCTCCCTCACGCGCCCGAGCGGAGCCCATCGCCGCCGACGCCGTTTACCGGGGCCACAGCCACCCCCTCGCTCCCACTATGCATCCCTGAGCTCCGCCCTGACCCCGTGGAGCTACACACGCGACGCACGCGACCAGAGGAGGCCGCAGTCGACCGGAGCGTCGTCGTCTTCATCTCCGGTGCCCGGAGATCGCCGTCGTCAATTCGCCGTTGCAGAGGCTTCCCCGAGCCCACCGAGCTTCTCTCCCGACCCCTCGTGAGCCCCTGTCCATTTCCCCTCTCTCCCCGTGCCCGTCCGTGCCTTCTAACCACCCCGACTGTCGGAGCCGACCGTTCCTCGCCGCCGGCGATGACGCAGACGGTGCTAGAGCCACCGTAGCTAACTCCCGAGCACGGCAACATGCTCAGCACCCTTCCAGGAGCCGAGCGCGCCCACCCGTGCGACCTGCCGTGCCCCCTAGCGCCAACCCCGACTTCGCCGTGCTCCGGCCGCCGCCTTTGAGCTCGCCGCCGTCGACATAGGTCGCCCCCGGCCTAACTGACCGCACCACTCGACGCGCGGGATCTTCAGCGTCACGTAGCTGCCCTCCGCCGGCCATTTGGTCGCCGGAGGAGGAATTCCGACCCCCTCCGCCGTCTCGGGCTTCACCGGCGACGAGCCGCCGGCGTATTAGCCTCGGCTGACCAGGGGTTTGACCTCCCCTAGGTCCATGACAGGTGGGCCCGGCCCCTGCTAACTTTGGTTAAGTTAATAACTACTTTTAGTTAAGCCACTGACCCACTGACAGTAGGCCCCACCCCTGGTCAAACCCCAGTCAGCGCTGGGTTTGACCGGGATTAACTCCTGTGACACTGACATATGGGTCCCACAGGTCAGGTTTGACCTGGAGGCGCCCAGTTGACCCTGCTGACGTCACTGTGACGTGGGGCTGACGCAATAAGTATTTTCTGGATTTAATTTAATTCTGAAATTCCAGAAAATGCCTAAAACTTCAATAAATCATAGAAAATTAACCGTAACTCCAAATTTAATAATTTATATATGAAAAATTATCAGAAAAATTCAAGGAATCCATCTGTACCATTTTCATGCATGTTAGAACAACTTATCACTACTGTTTAGGGCAAATGAAGTAAAGGGCATTTAAATAATCACATATGGAGTTTGAATTTGAATCTTGTATTCAAACCAACTTCATTTAATCTGTTGCTAGTTGCATTAGCTCAAAACACATTCATATTGCCATGTCATGATCATGCATCATATTGTGCATTGCATTGATTGTGTTCCCTTCTGTGTTGCCGGTATTTGTCCCCTCTCGATAGACGTGATACCGATGATGTGATCGTTGACACTGATGAAGACTCAATGTTATCTTCAGAAGTGCCAGGCAAGCAAAACCCCCTTGTTCATTCCGATACAATCCTACTCTCTCGCTCCTGCTCTCTTTTACTGCATTAGGACAACACCGATTCATCTGTTACTTGCTGCGGTAGCTGAACCCCTTTATCCTTTGCATGACCTGTCATTGCCACAGTAAATAGATGAAACCCACTAGCATGAGTAGGAGTTGTTTGAGCCCTGATGTGCCTACTCATTCATGCTTGTTTGTCATGCCTGCTACTGCTTAGAGTTGAGTCAGGTCTGATTCATCGAGGATGAATCAGAGGTGTGTGAACATGTCCTACTGTGTGTGAGCTAAGTGTGTGAACACGATTTGGTAAAAGGTGTCGGTGAGAGGCCATGTAGGAGTACATGGTGGGTTGTCTCATTGAAGCCGTCCTCAGGAACTGAGTTCTGTGTTTGTGATCCATGATTCAGCTACTACCATGCATTGGGCCCTGAAATATGACCCCGCTCGACTTCTTATTCACCCTTAGTCCTCTGTCCAGGAGTTGCAAGTAGTTTCTGGTGTTTGTAGCTTACTGGAGGCCGTGGACAGCGCTGACCGTAGGGGTGGGCTGTGATGCGGTAGGTACGTGGCACGGTGTACCGGATGCCCGTTTGGTATCTCGGGAACCCTGTTCACATCGTTTGGGGCTGTGAGCGAAACTCCGGCCGGATCTCCTCATGGATGGAACCCGAATAGGCGATAAACCTGGACTAGAGACTTGAGTGTTTAGGTAGGTCGTGGTCTACACCCACGTCGGCTTTCGCTTGAAGTCTGCCGAGCACATGTCGTGTGCAGACGCTAAGTGGTGGAAACATGTATGAAGAAGTACACCCCTGCAGGGTTATTATCATCTATTCGAATAGCCGTGTCCGCGGAAAAGGACTTCTGGGTTGCTTATATCAGTTCATAGACAAGTGAAAGTGGATACTTTAAAATACGCAAGATAAGCGTGAGTGCTATGGATGGCGTTCTCGTAGGGGGACGGGAGCGGATCCATAGTGGTGTATTGATATGGTGAATATGTGGACTCGTGTGCGCCACCTCAAAAGAGTCGCTTGCAGTCGTAGTTTAGGATAGCCACCGAGTCAAAGCTGGCTTGCTGCAGTTAAACCCCACCATCCCCTTTGTTGATAATGATGCATATGTAGTTAGTTCTGATGTAAGTCTTGCTGGGTACATTTGTACTCACGTTTGCCTATTTTATGTTTTTGCAGAGAGACTTCAGTCTCACTAGTAGTTCCACGTGGACTTCGACGTTTAGCTTGTTACCTCAGCTACGATCTTGTGCCCTCGGCAGGATCTGATAGATAGTCAGGCTTCTCAGCCTTTTTCATTTATAGATGTCTGTACCCAGACATGATAGCTTCCGCTTGTGCTTTGACTTGTATGCTCTGAATGTTGGGTCATGAGACCCCTGTTTGTAATATCTCGCTCCTCGGAGCCTATTGAATAAATTACTTGAGTCGTAGAGTCATGTTGTGATGCCATGTTGTATTGCACATATCGAGCATATTGTGTGTATGTTATTGAAATGCTTGGTATGTGTGGGATCTGACCATCTAGTTGTTTATCTTTAGTAGCCTCTCTTATCGGGAAATGTCTCCTAGTGTTTCCACCGAGCCATGGTAGCTTGCTACTGCTCCGGAACACTTAGGCTGGCCGGCATGTGTCCTTCTTCGTTCCTGTGTCTGCCCCTTCGGGGAAATGTCACGCGATGAATACCGGAGTCCTGTTAGCCCGCTATAGCCCGGTTCACCGGAGTCCTGCTAGCCCAGTGCTACAGCCTGGATTCACTCGCTGATGACCGACACGTTCGATGCTGGGTCATGGATGCCTGTCCCTGTAAGTCTGTGCCACTTTGGGTTTACGACTAGCCATGTCAGCCCGGGCTCCTTATCATATGGATGCTAGCGACACTGTCATATACGTGTGCCAAAAGGCGCAAACGGTCCCGGGCTAAGGTAAGGCGACACCCGTGGGAATACCGTGCGTGAGGCCGCAAAGTGATATGAGGTGTTACATGCTAGATCGATGTGGCATTGAGTCGGGGTCCTGACATATAGATTGCAAAATAAAGATTGCAAAATAAATAGTAAACTAGAATTATAGATCGGAAACTTATATGATGTAAAGTAGACCCGGGGGCCATAGGTTTCACTAGTGGCGTCTCTCATGATAGCATATATTACGGTGGGTGGACAAATTACTGCCAAGCAATTGATAGAATAGCGCATAGTTATGAGAACATCTACGCATGATCATGAACATAGGCATCACGTCTGTGTCAAGTAGACCGAAACGATGATGCATCTACTACTATTACTCCACACATCGACCGCTATCCAGCATGCATCTAGAGTATTAAGTTCATAAGAACAGAGTAACGCATTAAGCAAGATGACATGATGTAGAGGGATAAACTCAAGCAATATGATATAAACCCCATATTTTTATCCTCGATGGCAACAATACAATACAATACAATACGTGTCGGTTCCCTTTCTGTCACTATGATCGAGCACCGCAAGATTGAACCCAAAGCTAAGCACTTATCCCATTGCAAGAAAGATCAATCTAGTAGGCCAAACCAAACTGATAATTTGAAGAGACTTGCAAAGATATCAAATCATGCATATAAGAATTCAGAGAATAATCAAATATTGTTCATAGATAATCTTGATCATAAACCCACAATTCATCGGATCTTAGCAAACACACCGCAAAAAGTATTACATCGAATAGATCTCCAAGAACATCGACGAGAACTTTGTATTGAGAACCAGAGATAGAGAAGAAGCCATCTAGCTAATAACTATGGACCCGAAGGTCTGTGGTAAACTACTGACGCTTCATCGGAGAGGCTATGGTGTTGATGTAGAATCCCTCCGTGATCGAATTCCCCTCCGGCAGATCGCTGGAAAAGGCCCCAAGATGGGATCTCATGGGTATAGAAGGTTGCGGTGGTGGAAAAGTGGTTTCGTGGCTCCCCTGGATGTTTTCGGGGTATAAGAGTATATATAGGTGAAAGAAGTAGGTCCGTTGAGCTATGAGGGGTCCATGAGGGTGGGGGCGTGCCTACCCCCTGGGCGCGCCCTCCTGCCTCGTGGCCGCCTCATTGCATCTCTGACTTCCACTCCAAGTCTCCTGGATTGCATTCATTCCAAGAAAGATCATCGCGAAGGTTTCGTTCCGTTTGGATTCCGTTTGATATTCCTTTTCTGCGAAACACTGAAATAGGCAAAAAAAAACAACAACTGGCACTGGGCCTCCGGTTAATAGGTTAGTCCCAAAAATAATATAAAAGAGCATATTAAAGCCCATTAAACATCCAAAACACGTAATATAATAGCATGGAACGATCAAAAATTATAGATACGTTGGAGACATATCATTCCATGATCGAATCCCCCTCCGACAGAGTGCCGAAAAAGGCCCCAAGATGGGATCTCACGAGAACAGAAGCTTACGGCGACGGAAAAGTATTTGTGGTATATATCTGGTGTAGGGGGAATATTATATTTGTGGAGCAAGAATTAGGTTTAGGAGATCTAAGAGGGGCCGACAAGCCTGGGGGCGCACCCCTAGGGCTTGTGGCCACCTCGTAGGTCTTCTATACTTCTCCTATAGCTTCCTAGGTTTCTTCCGGTCCAAGAAAAATCACCGTAAAATTTTATTTCATTTGGACTCCGTTTGATATTGATTTTTGTACAAGACAAAAACAAGTAAAAAACATCAACTGACACTAGGCACTAGGTTAATAGGTTAGTCCCAAAAATGATATAAAATATCATATTAATGCATATAAAACATCCAAAATGGATAATATAATATCATGGAACAATCAAAAATTATAGATACGTTGGAGATGTATCAACAACCTTGTGATAAAGAATTGCCTAGTAAGGATGAAATTATTGGTCTCGCTTCTATTGTTGTGCCTCCTACTGATCCTTTAGAACAATATTTGCTAGACCATGAAAACGATATGCATATGAATGAAAGAAATGAAATAGATGAGATGTTCTTTAAACAAATGCTAGTTTTGAAACACAATTTACCTGTTGAGACCCTTGGAGATCCTCTTCCACCCAAGAGTGATCCTATGTTTGAGCTTAAACAATTACCTGATACTTTGAAATATGCTTATCTTGATGAAAAGAAGATATATCATGTTATTATTAGTGCTAACCCTTCGGAGCATGAAGAAAAGAGATTATTGAAAACTCCGAGGAAGCACCCTGCCCCTATTGGATATACTCTTGATGACCTTAAGGGAATTAGTCCCACTCTATGTCAGCATAAAATTAATATGGAACCTGATGCTAAGTTGTTGATCACCAGCGATGGTTAAATCCTAAGATGAAAGAAGTGGTAAGAAATGAAATATTAAAGCTTCTGGAAGCAGGTATAATCTATCCTATAGCTGATAGTAGATGGGCCAGTCATGTTCATTGTGTCCCTAAGAAGGGAGGTATTACTATTGTTCCTAATGATAACAATGAACTTATTCCACAAAGAATTATTACAGGTTATAGAATGGTAATTGATTTTAGGAAATTAAACAAAGCTACTAGGAAGGATCATTATCCTCTACCTTTCATTGATCAAATGCTAGAAAGATTATCAAAACATACACATTTTTGCTTTCTAGATGGATACTCTAGTTTTTCCCAAATACCTGTGTCACAAGGGGATCAGGAAAAAACTACTTTTACATGCCCTTTCGGTACTTTTGCTTATAGACGTATGCCTTTTGGTTTATGCAATGCACCTGATACCTTTCAAATATGTATGACTGCTATATTCTCTGACTTTTTTGAAAAGATTGTTGAGGTTTTCATGGATGATTTTTTCGTTTACAGAACTTTTTTTGATGATTACTTAAGAAACCTTGATTGAGTTTTGTAGAGATGTGAAGAAACTAATCTTGTCTTGTTATTAAGATTGGGAGAAGTGCCACTTTATGGTTAATGAAGGTATTTTCTTGGGGCATAAAATCTCCAAACGAGGTATTGAAGTTGATAAAGCTAATGTTGATGCAATTGAAACAATGACGTGTCCTAAAGATATCAAAGGTATAAGAAGTTTCCTTGGTCATGTTGGTTTCTATAGAAGATTTATTAAAGATATATCTATAATTTCTATGCCTCTTACTAATCTTTTGAAAAAATATGTTCCATTCATTTTTTGTTATGACTATTTAGAAGCCTTTGAAATACTTAAGAAAGCCTTAATCTCTGCAACTATTGTTCAACCACCTGATTGGAACCTACCCTTTGAAATTATGTGTGATGCTAGCGATAATGTTGTTGGTGTTGTTCTAGGACAAAGAGTTGATAACAAATAAAATGTTACCCATTATGCTAGTAAAACTCTAGACAGTGCCCAAAAAATTATGTTACCACTGAAAAAGAATTCTTAGCATTTGTGTTTACTTGTGATAAATTCAGATCTTACATTGTTGATTCAAAAGTAATTCTTCACACTGATCACGCTGCTATTAAGTACCTTTATGGAAAAGAAGGATGCTAAACCTAGACTCATTAGGTGGGTTAACTTGCTACAAGAATTTGATTTACATATTACTGATAGGAAATGAGCTGAGAACACCGTAGCAGACAACTTGTCTAGGTTAGAAAATATTCTTGATGACCCACTACCTATTGATGATAGTTTTCCTGATGAACAACTAGTTGTCATAAATGCTTCTCGTAGCACCTCATGGTATGCAGACTATGGTAATTATATAGTTGCTAAATTTATACCACCTAACTTCACATACCAACAAAAGAAAAAATTCTATGTTTTAAGACATTACTTATGGGATGACCCACATCTTTATAAAGAAGGAGTAGATGGTGCTATTAGATGTTGTGTACCTGAGCATGAACATGAACAAATCCTACGTAAGTGTCACTCTAAGGCTTATGGAGGACACCATGCTGTAGATAGAACTGCACACAAGGTATTACAATCTGGTTTTTATTGTCCTACTCTTTTCAAAGATGCTCATAAATTCGTATTGTCTTATGATGAATGTCAAAGAATTGATAACATTAGTAGATGTAAGGAAATGCCTATGAATTACTCACTTGTTATTGAACCATTTGATGTTTGGAGATTTGACTATATGGGACCTTTTCCTTCCTCTAATGGGTATACTCATATTTTGGTTGTTGTTGATTGTGTTACTAAGTGGGTAGAAGTTATTCTAGCTAGTAGTGTTGATCACAACACTTCTATTAAAATGCTTAAAGAAGTTATTTACCTGAGGTTTGGAGTCCCTAGATATTTAATGACCATAAATTGCTTTCCGTAAATTTCTTGCTAAGTAACCACAGAATTGCATCTCCATATCACCCTCAGTCTAGTGGTCAATTAGAATTAAGTAATAGAGAAATAAAATTAATCTTGCAAAAGACTATTAATAGATCTAGGAAGAATTGGTCTAAGAAACTCGATTATGCATTATGGGCTTATAGAACTGCTTATAAAAATCCTATGGGTATGTATCCATATAAAATGGTTTATGGAAAAGCATGTCACATACCTCTTGAATTAGAACATAAAGCTTATTGTGAAATTAAAGAGCTCAACTATGATTTCAAACTTGCCGGTGAAAAAAGGCCATTTGACATTAGCTCACTTGATGAATGCCACTCCCCTCCACCTATATATGGAGGGGAAGGACGCCCCCAAGAGGACACACAAGCCCTTGGCCCTCCTCTCTCTCTCTCTCTCTCTCTCTCTCTCGTTACTTCGTAACTCCTCCGTCTTCGTTGTTTCGGTAGCTCTTGGCGTAGCCTTGTCGAAATCACTCCACCACCATCACCGTAACATTGTCATGTTGCCAGCGATCCCATCTACTTCTCCTCCCTCACTTGCTGGATTAAGGAGGGGAGACGTCATCGAGCCATATGTGTGCTGAATGTGGAGGTGCTGTCCATTCGGTACTTCATGGGTTTGGATCACGATTGGATCGTGACGAGTACGACTACATCAATTGCGTGATATATGCTTCTGCTCAATGGTCTACGAGGGTAAGTATACACACTCTTCCCTCTCGTTGCTATGCTTCTCCTAGATAGATCTTGGGTGTTCATAGGATTTTTATTTTATTTTCATGCTATGTTCCCCAATAGTCAACCCATTCAATCCAATCCAAGACAAACCAATCGAAAAAACAAACTGAAACTAAAGTTTCAGTCCAAACTATTCCTAGGGTTAAATACAAGTATGTGTGTAGAGGGGTCCTCACTAATGAGGAAGACCGACGACGCGGGTGGGTCTTGGACTAGGATGCATAAGTGTGGGTACGATGCATACATCAAGTGAAGATGAGAACGGGTGAAGTCCACCGACATTACAAAGTCAGTGCAGAGGGGCTCATGAATGTAGCGTGCTAGAGTGTGATGACAAAGCTCATCATCTTAGGATTGATCATATTCGAAGTGAGTAGGTGGACAACATGACCACCATCGATGATGGTGGCGAATAGGGAAAGTGGTGACATAGATGTGTATTAGGGGCATGCAAAAATGTGTTTGTCACATCGCAACGCACATGCACATTTGCTCATATTTGCCCCACGTCTACAACCGAACGCTCCATATCCACGCCTAACGCACGGGAGGCATGTCTAGTCACCCCCCGAACACAAAAATTGCCACCCAACCGGCCACCCCAAAAGCAGCTCAAACTCCCGAGCTGACTAGCAATCACCATACCCAACCCATATGTGCGAGGATATGGGACGCAGACGCGCTCGGGTGCATCTGCCATGTCGGATCCGGCCTGTGACGCCCTCGATTCAATCGTACACTGACCATACACGCAAATGTGTACGATCAAGATCAAGGACTCACGGGAAGATATCACAACACAACTCTAGACACCAATTAAAATAATACAAGCTTTATATTACAAGCCAGGGGCCTCGAGGGCTCGAATACATCAGCTTGAATACAAACGAGCCAGCGGAAGCAACAATATCTGAGTACAGACATGAGTTAAACAAGTTTGCCTTAAGAAGGCTAGCACAAAAGCATCTACGATCGAAAAGGCAAGGCCTCCTGCCTGGGAGCCTCCTAACTACTCTTGGTCGTCGGCGTCCGTCACGTGGTAGTAGGCACCCTCGGGGTAGCAGCAGTCGTCAAAGGTGGCATCTGGCTCCTGGACTCCACCATCTGGTTGCAACAACCAGAAAGAAGAAAGAAGGGGGAAAAGGGGGAGCAAAGCAACCGTGAGTACTCATCCAAAGTACTCGCAAGCAAGGATCTACACTACATATGCAACATTATCAAAGGAAGGCTGTATATGTGGACTGGGCTGCAGAAATGCCAGAATAGAGAGAAGGTCTAGTCCTATCGAAGACTAGCATCTTCTGGAAACCACCATCTTGCAGCAAACAAGAGGGAGTAGAGTAGCATAAAGTAAAGCGGTAGTAGTGTTATCAACCTCGGCCAGAGATCCTTTCTCGACTCCCTGCGAGAAAGCAATCCCAGAGCCATACTATCCAGTTATCATCACAATCAAATCCTCATCTCCATCCAGTTCTCATCACAAGTATCCAGTTCTAGTTGTATCGATCGGGATACAACTCCAAGTGTCCGTTACCGTAGGACAGGCTATCGATAGATGTTTTCTTCCCTGCAGGGGTGCACCAACTTACCCACCACGCTCGCTTAACTCCGGCCGGACACACTTTCCAGGGTCATGCCCGGCCTCGGCCAAACAATACGCCGCAACCCGACCTAGACTTAACAGAGAGGTCAGCACGCCGGACTAAACCTATGCCCCCAGGGGTCATGGGCCATCTCCCCGGAAACTCCTGCACGTTGCGTACGCGGCCGGTGAGCAGACCTAGCTACCTCCTTCAACAAGGCAGGCGCTTGCGCAGTCCAACCCGGCGCGCGCCACTCAGTCGCTGACGTCTATTAAGCTTTGGCTGATGTATACGACGCAGAACGCCCATACTATGCCCACGTGATGGTTAGTGCTATCAGGCCAGAGGCCCCTCGGATCAAATATCCAAATCGTAGTGGATTAGGAACGCGCGGTAACAAGCAGAGACTCACGAAAGAGGTGACCCCGTTGCCCCGTCTCGAGGACTTGCGGCAAGGGCTAAGAATGCCCGGCCACGCCTCGTAATTATCTCACGGGCACCTTCCAGGTCAACCCGTCTCCACATCACTTTCCAAGTAACAGTTGTAAAGTCCAAGTATCCGTGTGTCCAAACATCAAGAGGAAAAACCCAAGGAATCACCCCCGGTGGGTTCCACTCAATGTAATCATCAAGGTGAACGTAGAGGAATCACCCTCGAGGTTCACACTTGAGGGGTTGCACGACAGAGCCGTATCGGAAGTGGTTAAGGAGGAAATCACCCTCGATGACCACGACCGAATAGCTACACTACAGGTTAACATCAGAAGTGCTGTAGAGGTCTCACCCTCGGCACTTGATAGTAACCCAGCAGTGTCGAGCAACTAAGGGGAAAGTGATGTGCGGTGCCGGGGCCTGGTCTTCAATCCCGTTGATCGGGTCTTCAATGATGAAGCAGGGGCAACAAGGACAAGGTGGGGGTCACTGATGGATCACTAACCAGCCTATACTAAGCAGTTTAGGATAAGCAGGTAAGGTGCAATAACAGGTACAAAAGCAGGCTATGCATCAGAATAGGAGCATACAATAACAGTAGCAAAATCTAATGCAAGCATGAGAGAAAGGAATGGGCGATATCGGGATGATCAAAGGGGGGGCTTGCCTGGTTGATCTGGCAAGGAGGGGTCGTTGTCGACGATGTAGTCGATCACAGGGGCATCAGCATCGGTCTCGGGGTCTACCGGAGAGAAGAGGGGGAAGAAACAGTAAATACACACAAACATAAGCATAACAAGACAATAAGCGGGGCAGAGGTGATCTAACGTAGCGTTAGGCGATACTGGCGAAGAGGGAAAACATCCGGGAAAGTTTTCCCGGTTCCGGACATCTGTCAGACAGATGAACCGGAGGGGAAAAGTTCAATATTTGCTATGCTAGGGACGTGTGGCGGGCGAACGGACTGCGTGTTTAGATTCGTCTCGTCGTTCTGAGCAACTTTCATGTACAAAGTATTTTCATCCGAGCTACGGATTATTTGATATTAATTTTCAAAGATTTAAACAATTCCTGAATTACTTTTAATTCAAAAAAAACAGGTTAAAAGCTAGGTGCACCCAGATCTGTGCACACAAAAGTGTACCAAAGGGATGACTTGTGGGTCCAGGGGGTCCCAGTTGACTAGTCAATGCTTGACTAGTCAACAGGGGGTGGGGCCCCCTGTCGTTGTCTGCCTATTTGACTAACAGGATTAGTTTAAACTAATTAAGTAGTTAACAGGTTAATTAACATGATTAATTAGGTTAATCAATTAATTAATTTAATTACTATTATTTATTTATTTTTACAAATACATTTTTCGTTTCGTTTAACTTTCTCAAAGTTTTGGGGGCAGGCCCCAGGGGGCGCGGGCGCGGGCACCGGGCGTCGGACGCCGGAGTGCATGGCGCGGCGGAGTGGCGCTGGGCACGGACGAGGGCGGTTGGCCGGATAGGGGCTGCGGGGCGCGGGCGGACGGCGAGCAATGGCGCGGTCAGCGCATGCAGTGAGCACGGCCACCGGGCACGTGCGGGACGGTGACCACAGGTAGGACGACGCCTGGGCGCGACGAGCGCGATAGGGGGCGCGTGCGGGGACGGTACAGTGCGCGGCGACGGGAGGGAAAAGGGGAGGCGGAGGCCGTGGGCCTCACCAGCGATGGAGAGAAGCGGGGGCGGCGAGGCTTGGGGTCGGCCGGCGATGGAGAGGCGGGGACGGGGCAGTCCGGCGCGAGGGTGAGCAGGCGACGGCGAACGGCGTCGAGCGACGGGGGCACCGGCTGCCGTCGGGGCAGACGCGAGGGTCATCGTGGCGGTGGTCGGGGAGGCATGGTCAGGGGCGACGTGGGTCGCCCGGATCCAGCAGAGAGAGGGGGGAGGAGTGGAGGAAGGAAAGGCATCCGGCGAGGGGGAGGGGGGTTCTTTGGGCGGCGGCGGCGTTGGACGGGGCCGGGGCATCTTCCCCGATCCAGATCCATACAGGATCGGGTGAGGGAGGGGGGAGTGGGGAACGAGGAGGAGTGGGGGGGGGTTCGTGCGGGGGGGGGGGGGTTAGGGTTACGGGGGGGGGGGGAAGCGGCCTAATAGTCCAGGGGAGCGGGAGATTGGGCCGGCATGTGGGATGGCCGACTGGGCCGGCGGGGTCGAGGCCCAGTGGGGAAAAGGGGGAATGGGTCAGGGGCTTCTCTCTCTCTCCCACCTCCTCTTATCTTTTAGTTTTTTTAACTTTCTGTTTTAGCTAATTTTAGGCCATTTAGACATTTTGCAAAAATGTTGGTTCACCACCAATATTACCAAAAGAATACTTCCCACATAATGAACATTTTAGTTCTCAGGTGTGACAAAAATGAATTTTTTTTACTTTAGATTGGGTTTGAATTTGAATTGTGATTTGGATCAAGTGAAGGTTAGCAACAGTAACATGATGACATGGCACCATTAACAGGGGATTACTGTAGCATGACACTGGGGGTGTTACAAATCTCCTCCACTACAAGAAATCTCGTCCCGAGATTTAAGTGGGGAAGTAAAGAGTAACTTCGGGATAACTAATCCTTATAGGGTTAAGTATCTGGTGAACAACTCAGGGAATGAGGCAGAAGTATCCCTCGAGTTGAAACTTATTAAAACATCGAGAGCAAAGTATGAAGGTACAATAGGGAGTTTCAAACGAATGGACAAACGATTGATACCTGAACAGAGTGTGAGAAAGGGGTTCAGAGCATCGGGAATAGATCATCTCTCGAAAGGCGGCTCGTGACATGATACGAAGCCAAATGCAAGAATATTTCAGAATCAAAGATATACAGGAGAGTCAGGTTCCGAACTTATGGAACTGTGGGTTATGGGCCCACCATGTGGGTTAATAGAAGAAAGGGGGCCGATAGCAAGGCATGTCAGATGATAGACTGTCAGTTATGTTGGCAACAACGTTGGTACCAAGGGCGAGGGACGAAGAGAACCATTTTCCTGCTCGTTGAACGAGGCGGACCAATAGGCAAAGTTCTCGTCCATCGGGGGTTACCAGGATGTCGTCAGCAATAGTAACAGGGTCACACTGACAGAGTTGTAAACCGAGGTGTTTCCATAAGCAGGGAATTATTTCTGCTTATAACATATATAGATCACAAGAAAGGTTGAGCAAACCAATGGAAAGGAAAATGTGTTTATCGAATCAACAACCCAAAGGAAGGGAAGATGTGTTTACTCATAAGAGTTGGGATTATATCCCTCCCAAGGGGAAGTGGAGCAGGATATACATGATATGACAACAAGTTTAAATATCATTTAGATAAAGGGGGCGAGGGGATAATCATGATATTACCCATACAATGGTGTTTGGATAATAGATCAAGAAACACTCGACAGTGTGCTTCCAATGTTCATGGTTGATATTCGGAACACCTCAGTCATGCTTCGAGGTAGCATTAACTTGGTGTTACAAGTAGGGGCTGGAGTTGAAGATCACAAGAAATACTCAAAGAACGATTGCATGAATAGCAAGGAGTCCAAGGTATAACCAAGACATGATCAACATGTGTTGGAAAGGAGATAAGGGGGTTGTTAATGATAATTCAAATCATTGAAGGTCAAGGATGGTATTTCTCACCATGAATTCAATTGTCATTTCAACAGAAGTCAAAATGTTGATGCTGATCACGACGCCTTTGTCGAGAGGCTCTATGAAGATGCCATCGAACAGCAACGACATCAAGCAAAAGGAATGTTGAAGCAAAGGCTATTGGAACCACGTATACGACACAAGCTCGGATTCGAGCTTGTTGTTCAAGGAGGAATGATAAGATGAGGAAGATTGACGTAAGCATAGCTCGTCGTCGGAAGTTGTGCTCCAGAAGAAGGACCGGATAGCACAGTTAAAATTAGCTCGATAATGATATAGCCGATCAGGCTAGGAATGATGTGATGGAGTATCATTCCAATGAGAATTCACAAGAGGTAGTGCAATGACACAATATCCTCGAGATAACAGGGGGCAACACTCGAGGTAGATCGAAATAGAGGTTGGACAGATGAAAAGATCTATAGAAGACAAGTATTTTAATTTGTTCGAGAAATGGAATCAAAGGGGAACAATCATGGTCAGAACCACAGTTGCAAAGGACCAAACATAGTTACCAGATGAACTTATAACAAGGGGATTATTATTATCACAAGAAGCTTCCATGATAAGTTCCACATCGGGTCCATGGGCATGAACACAAAGTTCAAGGTCGACTCCCACTTCTTCAATGCATATCCTTTCATTTACTTCTCGCGTTCAATGAAGTTGTAGTGTTGACATGTTATCTGGCAAAACACCAGAAGAGTAAGACTCGTTAAAAACTCTCGGGTTCAAACGGATTAGGGGAGGCATAGGTTCAACCCATAGGGGCATCTTAGGAACCTATTCCACAAACTTCAAAAGTAAACAACACAAGCTCGAAGCAGAGCATGGTTGACAAAAGGAGAGGATACAATTTACCAAAGGCTTTATGTATCCGAGAAAAGGCTCACAAGGTTATTGCATATGAAGGATGTTGTCGGATAACAACCCGGCAATGGGCCTGCCGGTCCACAATGGAGCTGATGTGAGTATCGGTACTCAATCAGAGGAAGAAAGAATGCAAGGGCATCGGATTATAGAACATCTGAATAATTCGATGCTTAGATAACAAAGGAATTATGATTTCCTAAACGAAGGATCAGAAGTAGACGCTCTGATCAAGGAGGGATAGGTAGAATAGACCTAGGGGCACAATTGATGACAAATAGATTGGTCGAGAACCAGCTCATGTTCAAAATGACGTCTAAGCCAAAAAGATATAGAAGGATCACTGATGATTGTGTGCCTTCACACACATGTTGAATCAATAGGATCAAAATGAAGGTGTCGAAGGATACTAATGAATATTGCTACACATATGGAAAGCATCCATAATGCAAGCAGACAATTAATTGCAGAGCAATAGTTTGAAGAGGATACTCGAAAGATCGGGTAGTATTTCCAAGTATTTTGAAAAGCATATGAACAACTGGGGATGAGCGGACCCCGGTTAAGTGAATTATCCTTAGTGCAAAAAGAAGCTGCAAAGCAGAAGGCACAAGGATTCTCGGAACAACGGAGAGTGCTAGGGGTATCTTGTATCAACATGAGCAACTGGGGATGAAGGTACAAATGGCAAGGAGGTTATTCACGAGGATTACCGGTGGTCAGGAACTGTAAGGCAGTGTGCACAGAGTCTCGAGAAACATCGAGGAGTAACCGCAGAATCTTCTGGCGAAGCAAGTGATCATCGGTAAGGTCGGGGCTCACCGGGAGGAAGTGGGTACGAGAACCTAATGTCAGAGTTATTAAATTCGTTTAACCCGAGTAGAAGAGAGAACAGAGTCCCAGAGTAAAGACGAGGAATAAAATATCCTAATACCACCCAATGGCGACGTGGGCCCGTAAGCCACACAGCCAATGTTAGTAAAAGTTTTCAATGACTAGACTCAACTTCGGCCAAGGAGTTGGAAAGGGGGCTACCTACAGGCAGTCGGCTCTGATACCAACTTGTGACGCCCTCGATTCAATCGTACACTAATCATACACGCAAATGTGTACGATCAAGATCAAGGACTCACGGGAAGATATCACAACACAACTCTAGACACAAATTAAAATAATACAAGCTTTATATTACAAGCCAGGGGCCTCGAGGGCTCGAATACATCAGCTTGAATACAAACGAGTCAGCGGAAGCAACAATATCTGAGTACAGACATGAGTTAAACAAGTTTGCCTTAAGAAGGCTAGCACAAAAGCATCTACGATCGAAAAGGCAAGGCCTCCTGCCTGGGAGCCTCCTAACTACTCTTGGTCGTCGGCGTCCGTCACGTGGTAGTAGGCACCCTCGGGGTAGCAGCAGTCGTCAAAGGTGGCATCTGGCTCCTGGACTCCACCATCTGGTTGCAACAACCAGAAAGAAGAAAGAAGGGGGAAAAGGGGGAGCAAAGCAACCGTGAGTACTCATCCAAAGTACTCGCAAGCAAGGATCTACACTACATATGCAACATTATCAAAGGAAGGCTGTATATGTGGACTGGGCTGCAGAAATGCCAGAATAGAGAGAAGGTCTAGTCCTATCGAAGACTAGCATCTTCTGGAAACCACCATCTTGCAGCAAACAAGAGGGAGTAGAGTAGCATAAAGTAAAGCGGTAGTAGTGTTATCAACCTCGGCCAGAGATCCTTTCTCGACTCCCTGCGAGAAAGCAATCCCAGAGCCATACTATCCAGTTATCATCACAATCAAATCCTCATCTCCATCCAGTTCTCATCACAAGTATCCAGTTCTAGTTGTATCGATCGGGATACAACTCCAAGTGTCCGTTACCGTAGGACAGGCTATCGATAGATGTTTTCTTCCCTGCAGGGGTGCACCAACTTACCCACCACGCTCGCTTAACTCCGGCCGGACACACTTTCCAGGGTCATGCCCGGCCTCGGCCAAACAATACGCCGCAACCCGACCTAGACTTAACAGAGAGGTCAGCACGCCGGACTAAACCTATGCCCCCAGGGGTCATGGGCCATCTCCCCGGAAACTCCTGCACGTTGCGTACGCGGCCGGTGAGCAGACCTAGCTACCTCCTTCAACAAGGCAGGCGCTTGCGCAGTCCAACCCGGCGCGCGCCACTCAGTCGCTGACGTCTATTAAGCTTTGGCTGATGTATACGACGCAGAACGCCCATACTATGCCCACGTGATGGTTAGTGCTATCAGGCCAGAGGCCCCTCGGATCAAATATCCAAATCGTAGTGGATTAGGAACGCGCGGTAACAAGCAGAGACTCACGAAAGAGGTGACCCCGTTGCCCCGTCTCGAGGACTTGCGGCAAGGGCTAAGAATGCCCGGCCACGCCTCGTAATTATCTCACGGGCACCTTCCAGGTCAACCCGTCTCCACATCACTTTCCAAGTAACAGTTGTAAAGTCCAAGTATCCGTGTGTCCAAACATCAAGAGGAAAAACCCAAGGAATCACCCCCGGTGGGTTCCACTCAATGTAATCATCAAGGTGAACGTAGAGGAATCACCCTCGAGGTTCACACTTGAGGGGTTGCACGACAGAGCCGTATCGGAAGTGGTTAAGGAGGAAATCACCCTCGATGACCACGACCGAATAGCTACACTACAGGTTAACATCAGAAGTGCTGTAGAGGTCTCACCCTCGGCACTTGATAGTAACCCAGCAGTGTCGAGCAACTAAGGGGAAAGTGATGTGCGGTGCCGGGGCCTGGTCTTCAATCCCGTTGATCGGGTCTTCAATGATGAAGCAGGGGCAACAAGGACAAGGTGGGGGTCACTGATGGATCACTAACCAGCCTATACTAAGCAGTTTAGGATAAGCAGGTAAGGTGCAATAACAGGTACAAAAGCAGGCTATGCATCAGAATAGGAGCATACAATAACAGTAGCAAAATCTAATGCAAGCATGAGAGAAAGGAATGGGCGATATCGGGATGATCAAAGGGGGGGCTTGCCTGGTTGATCTGGCAAGGAGGGGTCGTTGTCGACGACGTAGTCGATCACAGGGGCATCAGCATCGGTCTCGGGGTCTACCGGAGAGAAGAGGGGGAAGAAACAGTAAATACACACAAACATAAGCATAACAAGACAATAAGCGGGGCAGAGGTGATCTAACGTAGCGTTAGGCGATACTGGCGAAGAGGGAAAACATCCGGGAAAGTTTTCCCGGTTCCGGACATCTGTCAGACAGATGAACCGGAGGGGAAAAGTTCAATATTTGCTATGCTAGGGACGTGTGGCGGGCGAACGGACCGCGTGTTTAGATTCGTCTCGTCGTTCTGAGCAACTTTCATGTACAAAGTATTTTCATCCGAGCTACGGATTATTTGATATTAATTTTCAAAGATTTAAACAATTCCTGAAATTACTTTTAATTCAAAAAAAACAGGTTAACAGCTAGGTGCACCCAGATCTGTGCACACAAAAGTGTACCAAAGGATGACTTGTGGGTCCAGGGGGTCCCAGTTGACTAGTCAATGCTTGACTAGTCAACAGGGGGTGGGGCCCCCTGTCGTTGTCTGCCTATTTGACTAACAGGATTAGTTTAAACTAATTAAGTAGTTAACAGGTTAATTAACATGATTAATTAGGTTAATCAATTAATTAATTTAATTACTATTATTTATTTATTTTTACAAATACATTTTTCGTTTCGTTTAACTTTCTCAAAGTTTTGGGGGCAGGCCCCAGGGGGCGCGGGCGCGGGCACCGGGCGTCGGACGCCGGAGTGCACGGCGCGGCGGAGTGGCGCTGGGCACGGACGAGGGCGGTTGGCCGGATAGGGGCTGCGGGGCGCGGGCGGACGGCGAGCAACGGCGCGGTCAGCGCATGCGGTGAGCACGGCCACCGGGCACGTGCGGGACGGTGACCATAGGTAGGACGACGCCTGGGCGCGACGAGCGCGATAGGGGGCGCGTGCGGGGACGGTACAGTGCGCGGCGACGGGAGGAAAGGGGAGGCGGAGGCCGTGGGCCTCACCAGCGATGGAGAGAAGCGGGGGCGGCGAGGCTTGGGGTCGGCCGGCGATGGAGAGGCGGGGACGGGGCAGTCCGGCGCGAGGGTGAGCAGGCGACGGCGAACGGCGTCGAGCGACGGGGGCACCGGCTGCCGTCGGGGCAGACGCGAGGGTCGTCGTGGCGGTGGTCGGGGAGGCATGGTCAGGGGCGACGTGGGTCGCCCGGATCCAGCAGAGAGAGGGGGGAGGAGTGGAGGAAGGAAAGGCATCCGGCGAGGGGGAGGGGGTTCTTTGGGCGGCGGCGGCGTTGGACGGGGCCGGGGCATCTTCCCCGATCCAGATCCATACAGGATCGGGTGAGGGAGGGGGGAGTGGGGAACGAGGAGGAGTGGGGGGGGGGTTCGTGCGGGGGGGGGGGGGGTTAGGGTTACGGGGGGGGGGGAAGCGGCCTAATAGTCCAGGGGAGCGGGAGATTGGGCCGGCATGTGGGATGGCCGACTGGGCCGGCGGGGTCGAGGCCCAGTGGGGAAAAGGGGGGATGGGTCAGGGGCTTCTCTCTCTCTCCCACCTCCTCTTATCTTTTAGTTTTTTTTAACTTTCTGTTTTAGCTAATTTTAGGCCATTTAGACATTTTGCAAAAATGTTGGTTCACCACCAATATTACCAAAAGAATACTTCCCACATAATGAACATTTTAGTTCTCAGGTGTGACAAAAATGAATTTTTTTTACTTTAGATTGGGTTTGAATTTGAATTGTGATTTGGATCAAGTGAAGGTTAGCAACAGTAACATGATGACATGGCACCATTAACAGGGGATTACTGTAGCATGACACTGGGGGTGTTACACAGCCCACTATGGCTCGTCCAACCCCACATAAATTCACCCCTATTCGCACTTTGGACCAAATCCTAGCCAATCAACTCCCTTCCACCCCTAGCTCCTCTCCGGCAATCTCCGGCCTACTCCGGCATGGCGGGCAATGGACTTGACTCTGAGAAGTCTGGATCCATCGACTCGGACCTCGTCCCTTGTGATCTTGAAGAGTAGATGGCTGCTCGCATGGCTCACTAACACTCCAGAGAGGAGTGCGCCTGCATGCGGTTGCTCAAATGGCGCTAGGATCCACCGAGGCCGGTGGTTCAAGGCGCGTGACCACGGCCTAGCCAGAAGTGGTGTCCACCGTATGGCGGCGCAACCCCACTCCGACGACGCAACCGTTTAGGTCGCTCCTCATTCCCGCGGCACCAGGCGCCGAAACGGAGGCCAACACCGCCATGGTTTACGGCCAAACGGCCAGGAGGCGCGGCATGCCCGCCGCGCAAGGCAGAGGGCATGGGATGCCACAATGGCCTTGATGTGGAGGCGGAGCCATCGGAGTCGCACGCCTATTTGGACAGGGGCGAAGAAGCCCTCAGTGCCTGCATCGCGAGAAGCAGCAAAGGAGAAGGTCTGTGCCATGGCAAGAGAGCAAAGCAGGACGGTCTGTGCCATGGCCGGACTCCCCCTCCCTCCCAAGAGGAGAGGCAGGAGGACAACAATGGTTCAGATTCGCCTCGACCCGTTTAGTGTCTTTGACCAGTACTACCGCACGAAAGACGACAATGGCAAAAGCAGTCGTGGATGGACTTCTTCCATTGTCCTAGTTAGTAGTACATGTCAATTTTGGATAGTCTGATGACATATCTTCAGCTAGGCATGTACGTTGCGCGAGACTAATATGTATTTGAGGATTTTGTTTGAAGGATCGGTTGTGGAAACGGACTTTTGATGTGTGCCCGGCCACATTTCATGACACGTCCACGGACGTACTCTGGTTGCAGAAGCTCTTAGAGCATCTACAAAATGGGTATCCCAAACTTGTCTCAAATACTTGAGTGGATTGCCCGATCATTAACCGGTCACAAAAATTCGATCTTGACGGGCATCTCAAACGGGCTTTAAACGCCTGGGCTGACCGGCACTCATTATATTTAGCCCAAATATGAAACGGATATGATGGCGCCCAGGCGCATCCGCCACGTCGGACCCGGCCCATAATGACTCACCCGGTCCCGCATATATTCCTCACCATCCGTTTGTCGGACTAAATCCTAGCCACTTCATTTCACTCCCCTCTGCCACCCAAACTCCCGTATGGCGATCTCCAGCCTTCTCCGACATGGCGGGAAACAGATTCGAGTTCTTCACCTTCAGATCTGTCTACCCCGAGCTCATCCCACGCAGCCTCAAGGAGGAGATGGCCGTTCGGCTTGTGCTCCGCCTCTCCCGGGACGAGGCCCGTGCAAGGCAGCGTGCAAACTCCTTCCGTCGGGAATCCATTGTGTGTGCCCAAATGGCACATGGATCCGACGCTAGGTGTGTCGTTGTTGCCTCACCAGAGGCGGTGGGGTCTGTTTGGCTTCTGAACACGGTGGCGGACGCGCAACCCGTCTGTTGGCGTGCGGAGCAGTAGGACACACCATGGGCGTCATCCAACGCAAACATGATGCGGCATGGCCACTGTGCAAGGCAGCGGGTGCGGGAGGCAGCGGCAGCCCTCTAGGCGATGGACGTCGACGAGGCGGAGTCGCATTCTCCGGCGCCTCGTATGCACCAGTGCGGGCGCCATAACCGCGTCGTCGTGGATGTCGCCGGCTCGTCCCAGGACAGATCACGATATCCATCACCGATCTAGCGTCCACCGGCATCGTTAGGGTTCCGGGCTCCAATGAAAAAGAGTAGGACATGAAAGATGACGGTGCCTTGAGTCTTGTGAGCCGGCTCGTGTCTCATGCCCTACTCTACCTTGTCGGTGACCAGACCAACACTCTGGGGAGCACAGTCGGCCGCCGGACATAGGCACGACGGAGCCGAACGAGCTCCGCTTAGATTAGGTTTCACGTTGTATCTAATAATATGAATTTGAGGTATCCGAATGTGGTATTATTTAAGACGTGATTGGTTTTGAGGGGTCGGATTTGTCAATTCCGGTTGTATCTGTTGGATAAGTGAGCAACTGACTTCACTGGAGGGCCAAAGGCCAGTACATATACATGTGTATGGTAAAGTGCAAGAGACCCCTTATACAATGGGGATGAACCGAAAAGGGCTATACACATCTAACACCCCCCCCCCTCAAACTCAGGGTGGATCGATAACACTGAGTTTGGAGAGAAGAAAACTGTGTTGCGCTCGAGTCTGTGCCTTCGTGAAGAAGTCCGCCAACTGGAGCTCAGAGGGCACATAGTGAAGAGCGAGAGTCTGATCCTGCACAGCAACACGCACAAAGTGGGCATCCACACCGATGTGCTTGGTGAGCTCATGCTTCACCGGGTCAGGCGCAATACTGATAGCACCAGTACTATCTGACAATAAGGGAGTCGAGGTAGTAGCAGACACACCAAAATCCTCAAGCAGCCACCGTAACCAGATCACCTCAGCCGTCAGCATGGCCATGGCTCGCAACTCAGCCTCTGTACTCGAGTGAGAAACCACAGTCTGTTTCTTTGTCTTATAGGCAATAAGAGAGCCACCAAGAAAGACACAATAAGCAGACAGCGACTGTCGATCAGAGGGATCACTAGCCCAGGTAGCATTAGAGTAGGCCTGGAGCTCAAGAGAGCTGGAGCGGGGAAAGAAAAGGCACTGAGAGATTGTGCCACAAAGATATCGTAGGACACGAAGGAGATGACTATAGTGAACAAAGGTGGGGGCTGAAACGAACTGACTCAGAATGTGGACAGGATAGGAGATGTCAGGATGCATAACAGCAAGGTAGACAAGACTGCCGACAAGGTGACGATAGCGAGTGGGATTAGGAAGAGGGTCACCATCAGATGCACGAAGCTGAACGTTGAGCTCCATGGTAGTCACAACAGTGTGCTCATCACCGAGAGCAGCGCGAGCAAGAAGATCCTGAATATATTTTTCTTGGGAGATGTAGAAGCCATCAGAGGTGGAGGAGATCTCAATCCCAAGAAAATAGCGAAGTGGACCAAGATCAGTCATGAGAAACTGGTCGCGAAGGCGAGCCTTAACAAAGGCAATGTAATCAGAGTCGTCACCAGTGATGATCATGTCATCAAAATAGAGAAGGAGAAGAGTCCGACCACGAGGAGACATGTGAACAAACAACGCGAGATCATGATCACTGGGCAAGAAACCAGTGGCAGTCACCACAAAGGCGAAGCACTCAAACCAGGTGCGAGGGGCCT
The DNA here is from genome assembly GCF_018294505.1 of Triticum aestivum. Classification (NCBI taxonomy): domain Eukaryota; kingdom Viridiplantae; phylum Streptophyta; class Magnoliopsida; order Poales; family Poaceae; genus Triticum; species Triticum aestivum. Next base: position 83,031,456 of record NC_057794.1, on the reverse strand, counting down.
GTTTGAGACCATAGAGGGAGCGGCGAAGCCTACAGACCATATTATCAGGAGCATAGTACCCCGATGGTGGCTGCATATAAACCTCCTCACGCAACTCACCATTGAGAAAAGCGTTGTGAACATCAAGTTGAGAGATAGACCACTGACGAACAAAGGCCACAGAAAGAAGAGTGTGGACTGTGGTCATGTGGGCCACAGGGGAGAATGTCTCATCATAATCGCGCCCTTGCTCCTGCTGAAAACCAGGGCCACAAGACGAGCTTTGTAGCGCTCAAGAGAACCATCGGAGCGAGTCTTAATCTTGTAAACCCACTTGCAGGTGATGGGACGAACACCATAAGGAAGGGGAACTAGATCCCATGTGCCAGAGCGCTCAAGAGAAGCAAGCTCTTCGGCCATCGCAAGCTGCCATTCATGCTGAGTCATGGCAGTTCGGTAGGAAGTGGGCTTAGCAATAACAGAGAGACTGTACCGATCAGGGGAGTAGCGATCAGGCGGGGGGCGAGGCCGAGCACGGAGGTTGTGAACCGGGGGAGGTGTGAGAGGAGGCGCACTAGAGGTGGAAGGCTCGTCAGAGGAGACATCCTCAAGACGAGAGCGACGAGTATAGTGGAGAGGAAACGGAGAGAGAGGGTGACGGACTAGACATGATGGAGGATAGGTGGAGGAGGAGGATGGAGAAGACGGGGTCGGTGGTGAAGGAGAAAGAATGGGAGGTGCTAGAGAAAGAGGTGACACATGAGGCACATAGCAGGGTGTATCGGGAAGGAGAAGGAAAGAGAGGTCGGCCACCGAGAAAATCGAGGAACAAGAACGTGGGTAGCAAGAACGAGACTCTTCAAAAGTCACATCACGCGAGATGCGCAAGCGACGACCCACATGATCCCAACATCGATATCCCTTGTGCTCATCACTATAGCCAAGGAAAACACACTCAACCGACTGAGCAGTTAGTTTGGTGCGTTCTCGGGGGGCAAGAAGAACATAGCACACGCAGCCAAACATACGAAGAGCAGAATAGTCAGGAGAGCGACCAGTGAGACACTCCATAGGAATACCACCCTGCAGAGCAGACGAGGGCTGAATGTTGATGAGATAGGTGGATGCGGAAACAGCCTCAGCCCAAAAATGGGGTGGAAGGGAAGCAGCAATCATTAGCGCACGAGCCGTCTCAAGCAAATGACGATGCTTTCGTTCGGCAACGCCATTCTGAGTATGAGCACCAGGACACGAGAACTGGGCAAGAGTACCCTGTTCCGCGAGAAAACCGCGCAATAGCTGAGAGATATACTCTCCAGCGGAGTTAGCACGAAAAGTGCGAATGGGCTTGGCAAACTGGGTGTGAACCATTGCAGCAAAACGTTTGTATATAGGGAGAACCTCGCTACAAGATTTTATGAAGTAGAGCCAAGTGTAGCGAGAGAAATCATCAATAAACAAAACATAATAGCGATGACCACCTTTCGAATCGAAGGGAGCAGGACCCCAGATATCAGAATGAACTAAGTCAAAAGGACGATGAAATATGCCCTAGAGGCAATAATAAATTGATTATTATTATATTTCCTTGTTCATGATAATCGTTTATTATCCATGCTAGAATTGTATTAATGGGAAACTCAGATACATGTGTGGATACATAGACAACACCATGTCCCTAGTAAGCCTCTAGTTGAATAGCTCGTTGATCAATAGATGGTTACGGTTTCCTGACCATGGACATTGGATGTCCTTGATAACGGGATCACATCATTAGGAGAATGATGTGATGGACAAGACCCAATCCTAAGCCTAGCACAAGATCATGTAGTTCGTATGCTAAAGCTTTTCTAATTTCAAGTATCATTTCCTTAGACCATGAGATTGTGCAACTCCCGGATACCGTAGGAGTGCTTTGGGTGTGCCAAACGTCACAACGTAACTGGGTGGCTATAAAGGTACACTAGAGGTATCTCCGAAAGTGTCTGTTGGGTTGGCACGAATCGAGACTGGGATTTGTCACTCCTTGTAAAGGGAGAGGTATCTCTGGGCCCACTCGGTAGGACATCATCATAATGTGCACAATGTGATCAAGGAGTTGATCACGGGATGATGTGTTACGGAACGAGTAAAGAGACTTGCCGGTAACGAGATTAAACAAGGTATCGGGATACCGACGATCGAATCTCGGGCAAGTATCGTACCGCTAGACAAAGGGAATTGTATACGGGATTGATTAAGTCCATGACATCATGGTTCATCCGATGAGATCATCGTGGAGCATGTGGGAGCCAACATGGGTATCCAGATCCCGCTGTTGGTTATTAACCAGAGAGTTATCTCGGTCATGTCTGCATGTTTCCCGAACCCGTAGGGTCTACACACTTAAGGCTCGATGACGCTAGGGTTATAGGGAATAGATATACGTGGTTACCGAATATTGTTCGGAGACCCAGATGAGATCTCGGACGTCACGAGGAGTTCCGGAATGGTCCGGAGGTAAAGATTTATATATGGGAAGTCCTGTTTTGGTCGCCGAAAAAGTTTCGGGGTTTATCGGTAACGTACCGGGACCACCGGGAGGGTCCCGGGGGTCCACCAAGTGGGGCCACAAGCCCTGGAGGGCTACATGGGCCAAGTGTGGGAGGGGACCAGCCCCAGGTGGGCTGGTGCCCCCCCCACAAGGGCCCAAGGCGCCTCCAAGAGGGAAGGGGGGCAAACCCTAGGGCAGATGGGCCCTAAGGCCCACCCCAGGTGCGCCTCCCCCTCTCCCCCTTGTGGCCGCCACCCAGATGGGATCTGGGGGCTGCCGCCACCCCTAGGGAGGGAACCCTAGGTGGGGGCATAGCCCCTCCCCTCCCCCTATATATACTTGAGGTTTGGGCTGCCCAATACACATGAGTTCTTGACCTCTCCCTGGCGCAGCCCTACCTCTCTTTCTCCTCATATCTCGCGGTGCTTGGCGAAGCCCTGCTGGAGTACCACACTCCTCCACCACCACCAAGCCGTCGTGCTGCTGCTGGATGGAGTCTTCCCCAACTTCTCCTTCTCCCCTTGCTGGATCAAGGCGTAGGAGACGTCACCGGGCTGTACGTGTGTTGAACACGGAGGTGCCGTCCATTCGGCACTAGGATCATCGGTGATTTGAATCACGATGAGTACGACTCCATCAACTCCGTTCACTTGAACGCTTCTGCGTAGCGATCTACAAGGGTATGTAGATGCACTCTCCTTCCCCTCGTTGTTGGTTTCTCCATAGATAGATCTTGGTGACACATAGGAAAATTTTGAATTTCTGCTACGTTCCCCAACAGTGGCATCATGAGCTAGGTCTATGCGTAGTTTCTATGCACGAGTAGAACACAAAGTAGTTCTGGGAGTTGATTTTGTTCAATATGCTTACCGTTACTAGTCCAATCTTGATTCGGCGGCATTGTGGGATGAAGCGGCCCGGACCGACCTTACACGTACTCTTACGTGAGACTGGTTCCACCGACTGACATGCACTAGTTGCATAAGGTGGCTAGCGGGTGTCTGTCTCTCCCACTTTAGTCGGATCGGATTCGATGAAAAGGGTCCTTATGAAGGGTAAATAGCAATTGGCATATCACGTTGTGGTTTTTGCGTAGGTAAGAAACGTTCTTGCTAGAAACCCATAGCAGCCACGTAAAACATGCAAACAACAATTAGAGGATGTCTAACTTGTTTTTGCAGGGTATGCTATGTGATGTGATATGGCCAAAGGATGTGATGAATGATATATGTGATGTATGAGATGATCATGTTCTTGTAATAGGAATCACGACTTGCATGTCGATGAGTATGACAACCGGCAGGAGCCATAGGAGTTGTCTTAATTTATTTATGACCTGCATGTCAACATAAACGTCATGTAATTACTTTACTTTATTGCTAACTGTTAGCTGTAGTACTAGAAGTAATAAGTTGGCGAGACAACTTCATGGAGACACAATGATGGAGATCATGATGATGGAGATCATGGTGTCGAGCCGGTGACGATGATGATCATGGAGCCCCGAAGATGGAGATCAAAAGGAGCAATATGATATTGGCCATATCATGTCACTATTTGATTGCATGTGATGTTTATCATGTTTTTGCATCTTATTTGCTTAGAACGACGGTAGTAAATAAGATGATCCCTCATTAAAATTTTCAAGAAAGTGTTCTCCCTAACTGTGCACCGTTGCGAAAGTTCGTCGTGTCGAAGCACCACGTGATGATCGGGTGTGATAGATTCTTACGTCCGAATACAACGGGTGTTGACGAGCCTAGCATGTACAGACATGGCCTCGGAACACAAGAGACCGAAAGGTCGAGCATGAGTCGTATGGTAGATACGATCAACATGAAGATGTTCACTGATGTTGACTAATCCGTCTCACGTGATGATCGGACACGGCCTAGTTGACTCGGATCATGTAATCACTTAGATGACTAGAGGGATGTCTATCTGAGTGGGAGTTCATAAGATGAACTTAATTATCCTGAACATAGTCAAAAGGTCTTCGCAAATTATGTCGTGGCTCGCGCTTCAGTTCTACTATTTAGATATGTTCCTAGAGAAAATTTAGTTGAAAGTTGATAGTAGCAATTATGCAGACTAGGTCCGTAAACTGAGGATTGTCCTCATTGCTTCATAGAAGGCTTATGTCCTTAATGCACCGCTCAGTGTGCTGAACCTCGAACGTCGTATGTGGATGTTGCGAACATCTGACATACACATTTTGATAACTACGTGATAGTTCAGTTAAATGGTTTAAAATTGAGGCACCAAAGACGTTTTTGAAACATCGCAGAACATATGAGATGTTCCAAGGACTGAAATTGGGATTTCAGGCTCGTGCCCACGTCAAGAGGTATAAGACCTCCGACGATTTTCTTAGCCTGCATAATAAGGGATAAAAGCTCAATCTTGAGCTTGTGCTCAGATTGTCTGAGTACAACAATCGCTTGAATCGAGTGGGAGTTCATCTTCGAGATGAAATGGTGATGGTTCTCCGAAGTCATTACCACCAAGCTGCTAGAGCTTCGTGATGAACTATAATATATCAGGGACATATATGATGATCCTTGAGATATTCGCGATGTTTGACACCACAAAAGTAGAAATCAAGAAGGAGCATCAATTGTTGATGGTTGGTGAAACCACTAGTTTCAAGAAGGGCAAGGGCAAGAAGGGATACTTCATGAAACGGCAAATCAACTGCTGTTCTAGTGAAGAAACCCAAAGTTGAACCCAAGCCCGAGACTAAGTGCTTCTGTAATAAGGGGAACAGTCACTGAAGCAGAACCACCCTAGATACTTGGTAGATGAGAAGGCTGGCAAGGTCGACAGAAGTATATTGGATATGCATTATAATGTGTACTTTACTAGTACTCCTAGTAGCACTAGGGTATTAGATACCGGTTCGGTTGCTAAGTGTTAGTAACTCGAAACAAAAGGCTACGGAATAAACGGAGACTAGCTAAAAGGTGAGATGACGATATGTGTTGGAAGTATTTCCAAGGTTGATCAAATATCGTACGCTCCCTCTACCATCGAGATTGGTATTAAAACCTAAATAATTGTTATTTGGTGTTTGCGTTGAGCATAGACATGATTGGATTATGTCTATCGCGATACGGTTGTTCATTTAAGGAGAATAATGGTTACTCTGTTTATTTCAATAATACCATCCCGATCGTAGTGATACACATTTTCATGCCAAAGGTATAAGATAGTAATGATAGTACCACACAAATGTGGCACTGCAATTTGAAGTCATATTGGTATAAAACGCATGAAGAAGCTCCATGTTGATGGATCTTTGGACTCACTCATTTTTGAAAGGATTGAGACATGCGAACCATGTTTGTTGGTAGATATGCATGAAGAAACTCTATACAGATGGATCGTTTGGACTCACTTGGTTTTGAATCACTTGAGACATGCAAATCATACCACATGGGCAAGATGACTGAAAAGCCTCGTTTTCAGTAAGATGGAACAAGAAAGCAACTCGTTGGAAGTAATACATTTTGATGTGTGCAGTCCAATGAGTGCTGAGGCACGCAGTGGATATCGTTATATTCTTACTTCACAGATGATTTAAGTAGATACTGAGTATATTTACTTGATGAAACACAAGTCTGAATTATTGAATGGTTCAAGTAATTTCAGGGAGAAGTTGAAAGATCGTCGTGACAAGAGGATAAAATATCTATGATAGGATCATAGAGATGAATATCTGAATTACGAGTTTGGCATAGAATTAAGACATTGTGGGAATTGTTTCACAACTAATACAGCCTGGAACACCATAGTGTGATGGTGTGTCCGAACATCATAACTGCACCCTATTGGATATGATGCATACCATGATGTCTCTTATCGAATTACCATGATAGTTTATGGGTTAGGCATTAGAGACAACCACATTCACTTTAAATAGGGCACCACGTAATTCCGATGAGATGACACCGTATGAACTATGGTTTAGAGAAACCTAAGCTGTCATTTCTTAAAAGTTTGGGGCAGCGACGCTTATGTGAAAAAGTTTCAGGCTGATAAGCTCGAACCCAAAGCGGATAAATGCATCTTCATAGGACACCCAAAACAGTTGGGTATACCTCCTGTCTCAGATCCGAAAGCAATAAGGGATTGTTTCTAGAATCGGGTCCTTTCTCGAGGAAAAGTTTCTCTCGAAAGAATTGAGTGGGAGGATGGTGGAGACTTGATGAGGTTATTGAACCGTCTCTTCAACTAGTGTGTGGCAGGGCATAGGGAGTTGTTCCTGTGCCACCTACACCAATTATGATAGTGATCATGAAACTTCGGATCAAGTCACTCCCAAACCTCGTAGGATGACAAGGATGCGTACTACTTCAGAGTGGTACGTAATCCTGTCTTGGAAGTCATGTTGCTAGACAACAATGAACCTACGAGCTATGGAGAAGCGATGTTGGGCCCGGATTCCGATAAATGGCTCGAGGCCATAAAATCTGAGAGAGGATCCATATATGAAAATAAAGTGTAGACTTTGGCGGAACGGCTCGATGGTCATAAGGCTGTTGAGTACAGATGGATTTTTAAAAGGAAGACGGACAATGATGGCAAGTATCACCATTAAGAAAGCTCGACTTGTCGTTAAGATGTTTTCCGACAAGTTCAAGGAGTTGACTACAATGAGACTTTGTCACTCGTAGCGATGCTAAGAGTCTGTTGGAATTATATTAGCAATTACTGCATTATTTATGAAATCTTGCAGATAGGATGTCAAAACATTGTTTCCTCGACGATTTTTGAGGAAAGGTTGTATGTGATACAACTAGAAGGTTTTTTCAATCCTGAAAGATGCTAACAAGTATGCAAAGCTCCAGTAATCCTTCTAAGGACTGGAGTAAGCATCTCGGAGTTGGAATGTATGCTTTGATGAGATGATCAAAGTTTTGGGTGTATACAAAGTTTATGAGAAACTTGTATTTCCAAAGAAGTGAGTGGGAGCACTATAGAATTTCTGATGAGTATATGTTGTTAACATATTGTTGATCGGAAATGTTGTAGAATTTCTGGAAAGCATGCAGAGTTATTTGAAAAGTGTTTTTCAATGGAAAGCCTGGATTAAGCTACTTGAACATTGAGCATCAAGATCTATAAGGATAGATCAAAACGCTTAATGGTACTTTCAAATGAGCACATACCTTGACATGATCTTGAAGGTGTTCAAGATGGATCAGTCAAAGAAGGAGTTCTTGCCTGAGTTATAAGGTATGAAGTTAAGACTTAAAGCTCGACCACGGCAGAAGAAAGAGGAAGGATGAATGTCGTGCCCTATGCTTTTGTCATAGGCTCTCTACAGTATGCTATGCTGTGTGCCGCACCTGAAGTGTGCCTTGCCATGAGTCAGTCAAGGGGTACAAGAGTGATCCAAGAATGGATCACAGGACCGCGGTCAAAGTTATCCTTAGTAACTAGTGGACTAAGGAATTTTCTCGATTATGGAGGTGGTAAAAGAGTTCGTCGTAAAGGGTTACGCCGATGCAAACTTTGACACTAATCCAGATTATTCTGAGTAGTAAACTGGATTCGTATAGTAGAACAGTTATTTGGAATAGCTCCAAATAGAACGTGGTAGCTGCATCTAGGAGATGACATAGAGATTTGTAAAGCACACACGGATCTGAAAGATTCAAACCTGTTGATTATAACATCTCTCACAAGCATAACATGATCAAACCCAGAACTCATCGAGTGTTAATCACATGGTAATGTGAACTAGATTATTGACTCTAGTAAACTCTTTGGGTGTTAGTCACATGGGGATGTGACCTTGAGTGTTAATCACATATCGATGTGAACTGGATTATCGACTCTAGTGCAAGTGGGAGACTGTTGGAAATATGCCCTATAGGCAATAATAAATTGATTATTATTATATTTCCTTGTTCATGATAATCGTTTATTATCCATGCTACAATTGTATTGATGGGAAACTCAGATACATGTGTGGATACATAGACAACACCATGTCCCTAGTAAGCCTCTAGTTGACTAGCTCGTTGATCAATAGATGGTTACGGTTTCCTGACCATGGACATTGGATGTCATTGATAACGGGATCACATCATTAGGAGAATGATGTGATGGGCAAGACCCAATCCTAAGCCTAGCACAAGATCATGTAGTTCTTATGCTAAAGCTTTTCTAATGTCAAGTATCATTTCCTTAGACCATGAGATTGTGCAACTCCCGGATACCGTAGGAGTGCTTTGGGTGTGCCAAACGTCACAACGTAACTGGGTGGCTATAAAGGTACACTACAGGTATCTTCGAAAGTGTCTGTTGGGTTGGCACGAATCGAGACTGGGATTTGTCACTCCGTGTAAACGGAGAGGTATCTCTGGGCCCACTCGGTAGGACATCATCATAATGTGCACAATGTGATCAAGGAGTTGATCACGGGATGATGTGTTATGGAATGAGTAAAGAGACTTGCCGGTAACGAGATTGAACAAGGTATCGGGATACCGACGATCGAATCTCGGGCAAGTATCGTACCGCTAGACAAAGGGAATTGTATACGGGATTGATTAAGTCCATGACATCATGGTTCATCTGATGAGATCATCGTGGAGCATGTGGGAGCCAACATGGGTATCCAGATCCCGCTGTTGGTTATTGACCAGAGAGTTATCTCGGTCATGTCTGCATGTTTCCCGAACCCGTAGGGTCTACACACTTAAGGTTCGATGACGCTAGGGTTATAGGGAATATATATCCATGGTTACCGAATATTGTTCGGAGTCCCGGATGAGATCTCGGACGTCACGAGGAGTTCCGGAATGGTCCGGAGGTAAAGATTTATATATGGGAAGTCCTGTTTTGGTCGCCGAAAAAGTTTCGGGGTTTATCGATAACGTACCGGGACCACCGGGAGGGTCCCGGGGGTCCACCAAGTGGGGCCACAAGTCCCTGGAGGGCTACATGGGCCATGTGTGGGAGGGGACCAGCCCCAGGTGGGCTGGTGCCCCCCCCACAAGGGCCCATGGCGCCTCCAAGAGGGAAGGGGGCAAACCCTAGGGCAGATGGGCCCTAAGGCCCACCCCAGGTGCGCCTCCCCCTCTCCCCCTTGTGGCCGCCACCCAGATGGGATCTGGGGGCTGCCGCCACCCCTAGGGAGGGAACCCTAGGTGGGGGTGCAACCCCTCCCCTCCCCCTATATATACTTGAGGTTTGGGCTGCCCAACACACATGAGTTCTTGACCTCTCCCTGGCGCAGCCCTACCTCTCTTTCTCCTCATATCTCGCGGTGCTTGGCGAAGCCCTGGTAGAGTACTACGCTCCTCCACCACCACCACGCCGTCGTGCTGCTGCTGGATGGAGTCTTCCCCAACCTCTCCTTCTCCCCTTACTGGATCAAGGCATAGGAGACGTCACCGGGCTGTACGTGTGTTGAACACGGAGGTGCCGTCCGTTCGGCACTAGGATCATCGGTGATTTGAATCACGACGAGTACGACTCCATCAACCCCGTTCACTTGAACGCTTCCGCGTAGCGATCTACAAGGGTATGTAGATGCACTCTCCTTCCCCTCGTTGCTGGTTTCTCCATAGATAGATCTTGGTGACATGTAGGAAAATTTTGAATTTCTGCTACGTTCCCCAACATGAGGCACATAGCAGGGTGTATCGGGAAGGAGAAGGAAAGAGAGGCCGGCCACCGAGAAAATCAAGGAACAAGAACGTGGGTAGTAAGAACGAGACTCGTAAAAAGTCACATCACGCGAGATGCGCAAGCGACGACCCACATGATCCCAACATCGATATCCCTTGTGCTCATCACTATAGCCAAGGAAAACACACTCAACCGACTGAGCAGTCAGTTTGGTGCGTTCTCGGGGGGCAAGAAGAACATAGCACACGCAGCCAAATATACGAAGAGCAGAATAGTCAGGAGAGCGACCAGTGAGACACTCCATAGGAATACCACCCTGCAGAGCAGACGAGGGCTTAATGTTGATGAGATAGCTGGATGCGAAAACAGCCTCAGCCCAAAAATGGGGGGAAGGGAAGCGGCAATCATCAGCGCACAAGCCGTCTCAAGCAAATGACGATGCTTTCGTTCGGCAACGCCATTCTGAGTATGAGCACCAGGACACGAGAACTGGGCAAGAGTACCCTGTTCCGCGAGAAAACCGCGCAATAGCTGAGAGATATACTCTCCAGCGGAGTTAGCACGAAAAGTGCGAATGGGTGTGGCAAACTGGGTGTGAACCATTGCAGCAAAACGTTTGTATATAGGGAGAATCTCGCTACGAGATTTTATGAAGTAGAGCCAAGTGTAGCGAGAGAAATCATCAATAAACAAAACATAATAGCGATGACCACCTTTCGAATCAAAGGGAGTAGGACCCCAGACATCAGAATGAACTAAGTCAAAAGGACGATGAGATACAGACTCACTGGTAGGATAAGGTATCTGAGTCTGTTTGCCAAGTCTGCAACCATTACAATGTAAGAAGACATCTCCAGATATAGACCCTAAGAGGCCCTGACGAACTAAAGAAGATAAGCGAGAGCCACAGATGTGACCAAGGCGATGATGCCACTGCTGGAAGGACGCAGACGAAGAGGCAGCAAGAGCATGAGAGCTGGCAGAATTGGTGGCAGCGGAAGGAACACAAAGCCAGTCAACCTCCCAAACGCCCTCAGACTCACGGCACCGAGGGCCAGCACCAACCAAAGCCTTGGTGCGACGATCCTGAATGGAGCAAGAGTCGGTGTCAAGAATGACACGACAACCAGAATCAGTAAGTTGGGCAGCGGAAAAAAGATTCATGGTAATATGAAGAACATGTGAAACACTCGGAACAGAAAAGGAGGGAGTGGAAAGAATACCACGACTAGCAACAGGAAGAGATGTGCCATCGGCAGTACGAACATTATCAGGCGAATCAAGAGGTCGGAGAGAAGACAACGCGGAAGAATCAAAAGACATATGAAAAGAGGCTCCAGAATCCAGAACCCACGAGGATGTACCTGACTGTGTAGATGCCGGTGATGGTGAGGAAGAGGATGCAGTCACGGCAGCAGCAGAGCTAGTCGACGAGGAGCCCGAGGAAGCAAGAAGACGCTTGAGGCGAACAATGTCCTGGTCAGTGAGTGACGGAGTCGAGGAAGACACGGGAGTCCCGCTGGAGCGCCTCTGATCTCGCTTCTTCTCGCGACAATCAAACTCTGGGTGACCTGGCCGGGAGTAGTAACCACAGACGGTGTCACAGCGCGACGTGCCCCTCTCAGTATAAGCAGGGCGACCGACCCCCCCCCCCCCGGAAGGTGTGGGAAGGAGCGGTGGAGCGGTGAGCCGAGCTGATGACACAAGAGCCTGAGCAGCCAACATAGACGGGACCACCAGCAAACCAGCGGAGCGAAGGCGGGTCTCTTCAGCACGAAGCTCAGCAAGCACCTCCGAGATAGGAACACGGCCACGAGCAAGCAAGTGAGCACGTCGCAGCTCAAACTCAGAGCGGAGACGAGATAAGAACTCATGGACCCGCTGAAACTCCAGATCAGACCGAGTAGTCTGACAGCAACGATAGGTGCTACAGACAACTGTCCGAAGAGAGTCAAGCTGACGCCAGATGGCAGAGCACTGTGAATAGAACTCATCAACAGAGGAATCACCTTGCTGAAGGGCGTGCTCCTGACGCACCACAGATAGGTAGAGAGCATCACCAGAGGGCTGATAGCGCTGACAAAGATAAGCCCACATCGCTACAACTGTGCCAAGTCCCATGAACTCTGAAGCAAACCGAGGGAGGACACTGGCAGTGAGAACAGCAGCAGCACGAGCATCATCATTGCACCACTGAGTGTAAGCACAGAGGTCATCGCGGTACACCGAAAGAGCATCGGATTAAGAAGATACCTGCTGATCATAAGTATCAACTGCAGCATCATCAAGGGCCTTGGCGGCATCCCGGTCAGCCTGAGAGGCCTCAGCAGCAAGTACCGGCGGCACCGGTGGGATTGGGGCCACGGGCGCAACAGGGCATGGCGGGCAGGGGACCTCGCCAGAAAAAACACCCCACAGAAGAAGGCCACGCATATGGATGCGCATGAACCCCACAAACTCAGCATAGTTGATGCCATCGAAGATCACGAAGCACCTAGGAACTGCAACATAGCCCGAAGAAGACATGAGGGAACTCTGTTTTTCTCCTCTCTGTTTTTTTGGCCAATGCTTCCCGATCTGGATCGGGGCGGAGAAACTCACGGTAGCACCGAGTGGGGAATCGGGAGGCCTAGAGGAGCGCCGGCCCTGGGCCGCACCTGCAGCAGCAGAGGAAGCAGCGGCAGCTGCAGCTAGATGCAAAGGAGGCGGCCTGGGCAACCAGAGACGCGCAGTAGTAGAGGAAGCAGCGGCAGCTGCAGCTAGATGCAAAGGAGCCGGCCTGGGCAACCAGAGACGCGGTTGGGGCGCAGCCTGGGGAGGGCAAGGCCTGGACGCGGCCGGGGCGCGGCCTAAAGCGCGGCTGGGGCGGGGCCAGGACGCGGCAGGGGCGAGGGGCGCGACCAGGGCGAGGCCTGGGCGCAGCCGGGCGGGGAGGTCGTGGCCTGGGAGCGGGTGAGCTCGGCGGGCACGGGCAGGGGTGGCCGGGCGTGGAGAAGGTGGCCGGCAGCGAGGAAGGAGATGGCCGGCGACGGGGAAGCTCGGCACCAAGCTGCAGCGTGCGGGAGAGAAAGAGGAACCTGGCAACTGATACCATGTTGGATAAGTGAGCAACTGATTTCACAGAAGGGCCAAAGGCCAGTACATATACATGTGTATGGCAAAGTGTAAGAGACCTCTTATACAATGGGAATGAACCGAAAAGGGCTATAGACATCTAACAGTATCCATGCTCTCAATGTCTATAGTCCGAACTGTCATTTGTTAACACGCAGCCTCAGAGTGCTCCGCAGCGGCTTGGCCGTCCCGCCTCCTTGTCCCCGGTCCCGATCCGCTTCAGTCGGCAATTATCCTCCTCCGCCGCTGCACAGCGCGGGGCCACCGTCGCCCCCAGCCTCTGTCTACAAGAAGTAGTGGTGAGGGGCGGCGAACCCGTTCTAGAGAGGCGGCGTCACCGGTCTCCATCTCAGGATCACATATCTGGTCAACATCCTGATGATCTCTGCCACCTCCCTCTTCCCGATAAACTTTCCTGTTGGATATAGGCGCCCACGCAGCATTCGCATTTCCTGCTGCGGCCAACGGAACTCTTGTCCCCGGTACGTCATTCTTTCCTACCTTCAGCAAAGTTCCCAGGGTACCATTTGCTGTTATTCTGCGATGAAATGATTGAAATTGCGAAGAAGGGAATTTGGGAATGGGAGGGAGGGAAATGTGGGGTTAGGAAGAAGCTGGCTGGCATAAAAATGGTGAACATCCTTTGGCTAATTTCATTGTTGTTCACCTTCGCTGATACATCCGATGGCTTAATATAATGCCGCCCACCACCACACACACAAACTCTTGGACACACGTGTACAAGAGGCGTCAGGACCAGTGTAATCCTCATCAATGACACATTATCTTTATCATCATACCTTTCGAAAGAATTAGTATCACAATCCTGGAATTTTGTTCCTTTAACTATTTGCAATGTACATTGGCTGTCTTGTTGTACCCACCAGCGTTTTCTTCATTATTAGGATCAACAGAGTGTGAAGACGTTGAACATTCCATTGATTATTTGCAAATATCAATTACTATTTTTTCTTCAAACTCCACACCTAAGTGCATATATTTTGTATTAGAAGAGGAGAACGTCAAGTTGGTGCCACTATTACGATGCCACCAATGGTGACGGCAGCCAAAAAATTCAATTTATATTATTTTGTTACCCTTATGAAATGATCGTACTCTTCCTTTCATACCCTCCTTTTTCCTGATTCATCTTTCTTCACCAGCCATGGGCCATGAGAAGTGAGTTTGGGAAGGGCTTGCAACTTGCCGCCCTTCCATGATCGGGGAGGATGGTTTTTGAACTGTGTTAGAGTTAATATACATAAAACGGGATGTGTGTTGGAGTTTCTTAACATCTATATAAGGTAAAAGTGAACTCTTGAGTTTAATGTTAAGTACTAAATGGCAATATAGAAAGGAGTACACTCTTAAAGAACAAGTTAGAATTCGAATATAGTATTTTCTAGTTACACCAATATATAATAACTGGTATCTGGTATCTAGTAGTATCTAGCACTGGGGCCACAGTTGTCATAGACGTTATTTTAGTCAATTTTTCCTTCAAACTACTCTTGTTTCAGATAATGGAGTTGAGAGCCTTTCAATTATGATTATCAGCACACAAACCCCTGTGCTAGAGTTTTTTATTGGGCCACAAGTGTCATCACTGATGTTCTTTTTCTTTCGTATGTGACCCAGTAGCTGAAGACAAGAAATGGCCAAAGTGGAGCACATTATGCCTGACGTAGAGATAGAGGAACTGGGTAATTCAATGAAGAGTGAGCTGATAAGCTGTATTTCATCACATATTGATTATGACAGTGGTTCTGAATTCTGCTTGATACCAAGAATACATCCGCACATTCGTATGATAGATAGAAATTCTTATGACCCAATAATGTTGTCAATTGGCCCTTATAACAATGGATCTTCAGCACTTTCTTCTATGGAGAGTGAAAAATGGAACCGCTTGGACTACATCCTTAAGTTGAATTGTGAGAAGGGTCTGAAAGATTACTTGACCATCATAAACAGACTAGAGAAAAGAGCAAGGATGTGTTATTCTGGGGATATTAAAATGAATAAGAGGAAGTTCTTGCAGACTCTCTTGCTTGATGGATGTTTTGTCCTTGTTTCACTCGGAGGACTCAATGAATTTATAAGTGCTGGACCCCAAAGAGCCACGGCTAGTTCATCACATGCCGAAATAGTTGAGGAAGAAATGACTTCTGGACAGCCAAACTTAACAGAGAGAATTGATATTCAACAAATAAACACCAGGAACCAGAATGACATAATAAACATTGTAGTAGAAGAAAATACAGTGCCTGAGATCGAGTTATGTTTGGAAATCAGTGACCATCAAACAGAGCAATGTGTATATCAGGATAACACTAGACAGATCGGACAGTGGTATGATATCTTTGTTATACATGATCTACTCTTGCTGGAGAACCAAATTCCCTTTTTCATAGTTGAGGCAATATATGAGGTAGTAAGTTCAAACAAGATGACACCAACGTGTAAATCAGGTGTTGCTAGATTTATAGAAATGACCCTGCCATTCTATCCAACAGCAATACGAGAATCCAGTCGCCCAATAGATTTTGATCATTTGCTTCACCTGTGTCATATGTATTTCAGACCCAGTTCTAACGAGCAAGAGCACAAGGAGCTCACAGCGCAACACTACATTCATCAGTTCCTTCAGCTGGGACAGGGTTATCTCAGCCATTTAGGTTTGTCGCAGGATGACCATTTTCCTAATCGATGGCGCCGAGCAACACAGTATCATGAAGCTGGCATTGAGTTTAAGAGGAGAACATATTCTGAGCATAATCCCCATTCACTCCTGGATATAAAACTCAGAAATGGTATCCTGGAATTCCCCTTCTTGTTTGTGGATGACCAAACCAGTGTCCTTTTCAGAAACTTCATTGCACTAGAGCAAACATGTCCGCAAGTCGGAAATGATGTGACTGCTTACATTATCTTCCTGGCTAAGCTGATGAGCATGCCAGATGATATAGCACTGCTGGCTCGAAAGGGGGTCATCGCACATCATATGCGCAGCGACAGAGATGTATCGCAGCTCTTTACCAGGCTGACAAAAGGTGTTGTCTTCGATTTCTATGGGAACTATTACCTAAATCACATGTGTTTAGCCCTGGAGGCATATTATCAAAACCGTCTGCACAGGTGGGTTGCGTGGCTGAGGCACAACCATTTGAGCAATCCATGGTTGGTTGTCGCAGCGTTGGCTGGTGTTATTGTGCTTTTCTGCACCATTGCACAGACCGTCCTTACTGTCGAGTCTTATGTAAATCCCAAGTAAGCACTGGGCGTAAATTGACTATGGGATTCGGATTTATCTATGTCCACTTTTAGTCCCAAAGAAAATAAACTATCTCCATCTCTCCGTACCATCTGCCATTTGTGACCTGGAGATCGATCATACTATTACTTTGCCAGTTAGAGTTGCAAACGACCTCCTCAAGAACTGGCCATATTGGCTTGTCATCTAGTATCATGCTCATGCATGCCTGGGTGTGGTCAATAACCGTGATATTTTGAAATTACATCATTGATATGATTTTATTCTGGGGCATTTTTGTTTTTTTATTACTCCTCCGTTCCAAAAGATAATGTGTGTTAAGTTTTTTAGAAGTCAAACCTGTCTATGTCTGACCAAGTTTACAGAACCTACAATACCAAATAAATAAAATATGAGAAAATATTTAATGATGGGTCTAATGATGTTAATTTGGGATATCGACATTTTATTCGAAAAACTTGGTCAAATATAGAAAAGTTTGACTTAAAAAAACCTTATGTTCTGGAATAGAGAGAATACTTTTGTTGATATGGTAGATGATGATCTTTTATTCCTTTTAACAAAGCGACCATAGATATATCTAATCATATGGTCATGTAGTATGTTATGCGCAGTAATTAGTCCATCATCATCTCCAGTGCCTTGATTCTTAAATAATTACTTCCTCTGTTCCAAATTATCAGATGTTTTGGTAGGCTAAAATAGCCTAACAAACCGTCTTATAATTTGAGACGGAGGTAGTACTTTTCTTCTGCTAAATTGATGTGTGAGTTTCCTGTTTTTTTTTCTGATTAGTGTGGGAATATCTAACTTGTTTTCACCCTGGGGTTAACATGAGCTCATGTTCGGATGTTGTATATGAGTAAGCATGAATGCATGATCAGTGCGCATCTCCGTGTTGTATGGAATGGAAGGTTTGTCGAAAGAATCGGACTGTAGCTTCTCGGGGATTCTGCACACAAGTGATTCCGTGTACACATTCTCATAATCTACTGCTGAAAAGAACTAGTAGGACATAATGTGGTTGTTAGATATCGAAGTATTCAAACAAAGATTTATGCCCGTGAATACTACTCCCTCCGTCTCATAATGTAAGACGTTTGAAAGTATTTGTTACGAATCTAGGAGTCTTTTGTGATGAATAATAATTTTGAGTTTTGGAACTATAGGTGTTAGTTTATAGAATTTGTTCAATGAATATTCGTGTCGAAAACATGAACTGCTGATGGGCAAATCAGTTTTCTGTGTCCTCGCATCTCAAACTGTATCATTCGCAGTACAAATGGGTACAGTTTAAATGAACTAATTAAAATTGACTTTTAAGCTTAGCCCAGCATCTGCTAAGCACCTAGAGTTACACCATTTTCTTACGGACAATCCAGTGATACATGCAACGGTGGAAAAATACGAGACACTTGTATATTAAATTGGTAGATATTTATTTCAAAACGAAAAAGAAAAAGAAATGAGCGAACCGTCCAGAATTCCAACCTGGAGCTCTCATTTCCTCAAAAATAGATCAGGGGAAAAAAGGTTAACCACACGAGGAGCCACACACGACTGTAACACATATAGGCGGCTCCCACCAACCACGGCGACGGCGGCAGCGGCCACGGAGGAGGGCGGCGGATCAGCGGCGCCGGCGATGGCGTCCGTGGCGGCGGTGGAGGGCGCGGCCGCGGCGCTCCGGTCGGTGCTGTCGCGCGCGCAGCAGGCGGCGGCGCGGGCGGGGCGCGCGCCGGAGTCGGTGCGCGTGGTGGCCGTGAGCAAGACGAAGCCCGTGGGCGTCATCCGCGGCGTGTACGACGCCGGCCACCGCTGCTTCGGCGAGAACTACGTCCAGGAGCTCATCGACAAGGCCCCCCAGGTTGTACCCCCAGCTGAGAAGCTCGAAATTTTTATCCCCCTTTCTGGCCGCGTGAATGAACTGCTGATTTGGAACGTGAATGGAGAACAAGTCGCTTAGTGATTTCATTCCAGAGTTATCACCTATGTTCAGTTAGCATTTGAGCTGGGGTTTCAATAGGTGCTCATTATTCGTACGCCCTGTACACCACAGATGAATTAGGCCATGCCAGAAAACATATGAATTGATGAGCAATAGGAATTTTGCCAACTGGTTAAATTCAATGTAGATATTCTATTGGAATCCTGTACTATGTGATCCGTGGGAGAAATTCTAAGGTTTATGGTCCTAAAAAACAAATAACCACCTTTGGAGGAGAATTTATAAGGATTGAAATCCTACAAAATTCCTGTGATTCAAATAGGCCCCAAATATATAAAGACCATCCGAATGTCCATGTTCGCTTTGTTTGCTATCCTCTGTCAATGTTACGCAGGAAGCTTGGTTCGCACCCGCTATCTTCTGGCAATGTTATGCAGGAAGCTTGGTTCGCACCAGAGGGTACAAACATATCCCGTATAGAGGTGTATGCCGAACATCAGACATTACTTCATATAACCAACCAATATTCGAAGATTTGGCCATATTTTCCCAGCAATTGAAAGTTTTCCACTCTTAATGATTTCGGAAATATTCCAAACAGTTAAATTGCTATACTTGCATGGTAGTGCAGGGCTTGAGAACTATGTTTCATAGTCCGTAAAATCAGTGACCTAATTCTTTTCAGTCATTGAGTTGTCTGAGCAAGTGTTCTTCTTGTTGCAGCTTCCAGAGGATATTGAGTGGCACTTCATTGGGAACCTGCAGAGCAACAAAGCCAAAGCCCTGCTAGGTTAGTGTCTTCATTCTTGTTTGGATATTCTGGCAGATACAAGTCTTCTTAACTTTCGATTTTCAGTTGCTTAGGTTTGCCGCTCTTAAATAGTTATATATTACTCACACCACTTATTTTTATCTTGCCCTGTATGATTTGTCCTAAATAAGGTTTTAGATAGGTAACATATGCAATAAATTAGGAGTATTTACAGAATAATGTGGCTTGGTGTTGACAAATGCTTGAGTCTGGTGTCTTGGCTCAAGAGATGGTTAAGTACTAGTTACTTTATTCTAGAATAATTGGCTGGTTTCGTTTCGTATTGCGGTGTGCGATCTCTGTTTGTAAACTGTTTCTTCATTAATGAATGACAGAGCTCATGTTTCATCTATAAAAAGTTAGAGATATTCCTATTTTACTTAATATATGTGTTCACTTCTGTACACAAGTTCATACCTGATATCTTCTCTACTTTATTGCTCACTATTGAGCTAATTTTATTCTTCTTAACCTACAGCTGGTGTACCAAGTCTTGACATGGTTGAGAGCGTAGACGACGAGAAGGTATATGAACAGTTTATGTTGTCTTGTGGTTTATTCGACTGCAATTTTGTTCTAGTTTATGTTGCCTTCTTAAGGGTATATTTTTGCCTAGTCAAGAAAAAGTATGTTTTCCAGGCTTAGCTTTATTCTTATCGTATTTTCCATAATAATATTTTATTGCGCCACTAGGCCTTGAAATGTGTTGGCATCTTTCTGGGTTTTTTTTCTCTCAATAAAAATGCAAAGCTTGTCTCTCTCCATTCATCTTGTTGCAAGACCAGATTCTCGATTGTGCATCTGCAACGAGGTTGAATCTAATATTTGTTTCTTTTTTCAGATCGCAAATCGTCTTGATCGGGTGGTAGCTGATTTGGGGAGAAAACCTCTTAAGGTCTTGGTCCAAGTTAACACAAGTGGAGAAGAATGTGGGTACTCTAGTTCTCTTCTTTAATACAGTTGTGAACATGCTGGCTTGATACGCAATTTCTCAATATGAGAACCTGTGTCTTTAGTTCTGAGCACTGGTACGCAGCACATTGTTTGTAGCTACTGTTAGGTGTTTGTTAGTAATGAGCTTTGCTAGATGACGGCATATTATACCTGTCCGAGGATTGCTAGGCTGAAGATATGTGGTCCTCAGACCCTGTTACTATTTTGCAGCAAAATTTGGAGTAGATCCCTCAGGGTGTGTGGGATTAGCAAAACATGTCAAGTCAAGCTGCCCAAATCTTGTATTTTCTGGTTTGATGACAATTGGAATGCTTGATTACTCCTCAACTCCAGAGAATTTCAAGGTATATTCTGAAGCACAAACTTAATTGGACTGATATGCTTCATAGGGCTAATTTGTGCTGCTTGCTGAATGCTTAGGCATTGACTAGTTGCCGGAAGGAGGTATGCGATGAACTTGGAATACCAGAAGAGCAGTGCGAGCTGTCAATGGGCATGTCTGCTGATTTTGAGCAGGCGGTAAGGAACATGTTACAAGAAGATAACTCAGAGATATACAAACTGAATATAATGTCTAATGACATGTACTTTTATTTTGTGTGCGTTTATGCAGATTGAAATGGGCAGCACAAATGTCAGGGTTGGATCAACCATATTTGGTGCAAGAGAATACCCAAAGAAGAACTAGGATAATTACAGGGTTTTATTGTGAGACCGTGCATCTAACAGCTGCAGTATTGGTGGTAAATAAATATCTATTTCCACCGATATTTACACTTCGATGTTTTACGCAAGTGCCATAAATAAGGATATTGTTTTGTCATGTGTCTCCTATTATTAGACATTCAGAGAGCACTGGAATTCCAACTTCCCGATTCATCAGTAGCTTCCCAATAATGTCCACATTAAAATCCCTTATGTCAGTCGACGTTTGTGATCAGCCAGAAATCCTGATATTGTATTTGTCCGTGATGTTTCTTGGTAGCCTAAAAGTAATGAACAAATCCTTTGATTTCCATCATTATATAACTTCTTTTTGTAACGCATCTTTTGCATAAGGTACCAAACCACTTCAGAGCATCTCTATCACATCCCCAATACTTACCCCCCAAAAACAACTTATTGGGAGGCTCCCAAGAAAATTCTGTTTATTAGGAGGCTGTGAACTAGCGGATCATCTAAACTTAATTTCTTTTGCTAGTTCACACCCCCTTTTGCATGAAATATGAATCTCAACTATATTTTCATATCATTGTAGAAAAAAGAAAAGGACAAGGAAAAAGAGATAAAAGTAACCTTTGGCCATTTCGCCGAACACCCTGCGACACCGGCCATGGACACCGCGGGGGGAGGCGTAGAGGGAGCCTCGCCGACGCTCAAGTCCAAGGCAACAATAGTCGGGAGGTGGCAATTGCCAGAGCAACAATAGTTTTATGATTAGCAACGTTTGACGTATCTTTTAGTCAACTGTTACCCGTGCTTGCTTTAGCGTAGCAATTCGTCTAGCAAATCATGTACATCTGTTATTATTTCTCTATGGTCACTGGCATTTCATGGTTCCCGGAGAATTCATACACTTGGGAGAAAAGCATTTTCTCACAGCCATTTTCTAATATCCCATTCCTTCCCTTTCATAAGATGCCAAGCCGTAAGGTGTATAAGGTTCGACGTGCTACAAGGTCATCAGGTGCAGGTGCACATGAGGTCTCTTTGATCTCTCGAGTGTTACACTTCCTGAAGCCCCAACCCTGTACTTTGTGAACCCAAGGCCAGGGCTAGGGATGGAGAGGGTGCCCGCAGTGTTTGTTGACGGGCCCCCCACTAAGTGAAATGTTTGTTGACGGGCCCACCACTAAGTGAAATCTTCTATGCTTAGAAACGAAACTGTTGACGAGAGTCGATGTTCCCCCTCTGCCGTAGCTGGTGTTGCTTGGGCAGATTTTTGTCTCATCACAAGGGGGAAAAATGACACTGAATCATCTTTGCAGACTAGCAACACATTATGGATATGAAGACAGATATGATAAATAGTGAAATTCACTCTTCGATTACAAATATTAGTTTGACAGATCTCTAATTGACGCGAGATGAAAGATTGTACGGCTCAAATTTATCGACTAAAACTACAGGGCCTGCTGCTGACTTGCAGTAGGGAACAAGCTCATCAAATAAAACCCCTATCTTAACCTGCGGCTGACTGGCGGTTTAGGAGGAATTCTCATCAGTTTAGGAGGAATTCTCATCAATATGATTCGACCATTCTTTCTCCTATGATTCTGGAAACTTGGTTGTGTGGCCTCCACTACCATGAATTGGAACTTGGAACACTTTCGATAGGATAATGCACGAAGCGGAGCAGACGAAGAAGGGTATTTGGTTGTTCTCGAGCTTTGTTAACCTGCAAGCTTACAATAGATAATGCAAAAATTTCACATGGTCGCATCCTAATGCCCTCACAGCCATGCACCGTTTGATTTGTTTAAACACCAAGTCACATTGCTTGAATTTGATCCCCATTAATAAGCACTAGTGCTCAAAGTTGTCCCAAGAGTGAGCTTTTCAGTGTGGAGTTACTCGTCATGATCTAGAATTCTCTGTGACATGTATAGTGGCTCATCACTGGCTGTTGGCCTGATCTCCTACCACTACAATATATATGCATATGTGGAGGCTTATGTGTGGTTTGGTGGGGTAAATGGAGTAAGCAAATCTTAATTTCAGTTATTGCAAAGTTAAATAAGCATCCAAAACTAGTACTACCTCTCTCTCAGTTTACAGGGCGTGCACGTACCCCTAGATCGTCAATTTGACCAACCTAATACAAGTCATATATTACAAAAAATATACCAACATAAACTTTGGAGTTTTTACTTTCAAAAGGTATAATTTTTGTGTTATATAGTTTATATTAGGGTGATAAAATTGGCAACCTAGATATACGTGTAAGACTTGTAAACTGAAACGGAGGTAGTATAATGAAGCCTTGTCATTCCAGTCACAGGAAGATTGATGGGAAAGTGTGCAAAAAGGAAAAGAATTATCTAAGAGTAGGGATGAAAATGGAGTGGAAACTTTCCGTTTTTCCGGAGAAAAAATGGAAACGGAGAGGAAATATGAAAACGGAAACGGAAATTTGCAAAACGGAAGTGGAAATGGATTTTTTTTTATGCGGAAACGGAAACAAAAACGGAACGATGTTTTCCGGTGGAACATGCATGGAAATGGAACTTTCCGTTTCCGTGAATATAGAATTTCTGTTTTTACTATAAACCTATAGCTGCTTTGTAGCCCAAACACCAAAGAGAACACAATGACACAATTAGTAGAATGGATCTAAGGCCCAACTTCTACTACCACACATGTACTCAGCTTGACCCTATACATAATTGTCCGGTACTACTACAATACTACGCAAAGTTGCTAACATAATGAGATTATTTTGTAGCCGTGTTAACAACTCATTAAATTTGTTTATTTTTGTGTGTATTTCTCTATGATTCAAGGGGTTTTTAAGTTCCGGTCAATGCCTATTTCTGTTTCCGTATCCGCTTTGTATTTGCTCCGTGTCCGTTTCCGGTAGTATCTGTTTTCGTATTCATTTCCGGGGTTTCTGTATTCGTTTCCACTTCTACAAAAAAATATGAAAACAAATATGATAGTACTCAGTTCCGTCCGTTTCCGCTCTGTTTTCATCCCTATCTGAGAGGCACAACACAAGGTGATCTCTAGAAATAGTGATCTCCCATCGTTATTGGATACGGATATATCAGGAGAAGTGGGCAAGGATATGGAAGTATGCGCTAGTTGACTCCTCCCACTTAACAAAATATCAGAACCTCTTAAAATTTTATTGTCAGCACTCTTTTTTTTTTCTTACCAGCTCACTCTTTTTTCCTTTTCTTTTTTCTCTTTTGGCTCTAGATTGCCAATACTCCTTTTTCCTCTTTTTAATAAGTATTTTCTTAGAGTTGCCGACAAGATCTGGATGGATGGCTCTGTTTATAAAGGACAGTGGGGAGTATTCAATGCATGCTGAGCGGCATAAATGAAATCTCTCAATGAACTTTATGGAGAGCAGTATGCAAACTCTAGGTTAAAAATGGCACGCCGCCGCCGAAAAAGATCCTCAAGCTCCTCGAAAAAATTGCGATCCCCATTCACCAACTTCTGGTGCTCGCGCCGCCGAAAAAGATCCTCAAACTCCTCGAAAAAATCCAGCGAGGATTCCTTTGGGCTGGCCGCGCCGAGGCGAACGGCGGCAACTGTCACGTCAACTGGCAGCGCGTCTGCCGCCCGACCCGGCTCGGAGGACTCGGGGTGCACGACCTGGAGCGCACGGGCTTGGCCTTGCGCACTAGATGGCTGTGGTTCGCCCGCACGGACGACACCAGGGCATGGGTCTGACCTCGACCTCCAATTCACTGCTGTGGAGCCCGCTTTCTTCTTCGCATCCACCACCATGCTCCTCGGCGACAGCCAGCGCGCGCTGTTCTGGGAGGACCGTTGGCTCAACGGGCGCGCCATCTCGGAGCTTGCGCCACAGCTGCATGCCCTCATCCCCAAACATCGCCGCAAGAGCAGGACGGTGGCGGACGGACTGCATGCACACCAATGGGCTTCGGACATTCAGGGCAGCCTTGGCATCCGCGAGATTGGCCAATACCTGCTCACTTGGCAGGCGATCGAGCACACCACTCTCACTGCCGAGCCGGATCGCCTGCTCTAGAAGTGGAGCGCGGCAGGTACCTACACAGCCCAGTCCGCCTACCTCGCCACCTTCCATGGCTCGACCTCTTGCCCTGCTTGGAAGCTTACCTGGAAGAGCTGGGCACCCCCGCGTGTGAGATTCTTCCACTGGCTTGCCCAGTTAGGATGTTGCTGGACGGCCGACCGCTTTGCTCGTCGCGGACTGCCGCACCCCCCTCGCTGCCCGCTTTGCGACCAAGCGCCTGAATCAATCCAACGCCTAATGCTAGAATGCCCCTTCTCCAAGCAAGTATGGCAAGAGATACTGTCCTGGCTGCGCTTGACATGCAGCGTGCCCTCCACCGAGGGATCTCTATCAGAATGGTGGAGCTCGGCGCGGCGAAACACACCGCAACCCATGAAGAAAGGCCTTGCCACCGCAACCCTGCTGATCCCTTGGATGACCTGGAAGCATCGCAACGACTGCGTGTTCAACGGCGCAACCCCGTCGACCAATACCCTGACCGCCCGGATCAAAGACGAAGCCAAACTCTGGGCAACGGCTGGAGCCCGTGGCCTGCATGCCATTCTCCCTCAAACCTGGGACGTACACTGATTCATGCCTGTAATGATTCCTCCTAGGAGGCTGTAACGAACTCTCTTTCTTTTCAGTACAAAGAAACGCAAGCCTTTTGCATTTTCTCAAAAAAAAAAACTGTGAGGGCTAGAATGTGACCAAATAAATTATATGCACGATCCAAGGTAAACTAGCATTTGCATAAACCGAGAAAATTTTGTACTTTCCTTGCCCCAGCATCCTTTCAGCAACTACATGTCCACGTTCTGGTCTTCAGTTATTTCGTAACCTGCGTTGGTACAACATAATTTATGTTTTAGTATGAGGGCCTCTGACAATCTAGTAATCTGCATTTTGTACATGATACCCAGACCTGACTCTGACTTCAGGAACTAGCATTAAAATTTATTTTTACAGTTTATCCTAGAGTCCTCTGGTTTCAAATCAACAAGATATTCCTAAAAAAAACGATACTAGAAAAGAGCAATTACCTTTGGGGAGATTGAGTGGGAAAGTTTTTTTGGGGGGGGAGGAGGGGAAATGGAAGCCTTTCTATTGACTCTTCACGAAGTATCTAGTTATACAAAGCACCAAAGGGGGAAGCACATTGCGTTGAGAATCATTTGGCCATTGTGCTGATATCTTTCAAGTAGCAAAATTGCATCCTTGATCGGGCATTCACCAACATGCAAATCACGCAATGGCAATGCAGCTCTGAGAATTTCAGGTTCAAGACAAATGGCAGATTCATACAGCTTCCTTGCCTGCAAAGAAGGAAAATATATTTATAGCTTCCAAAGGGCTAGTATTGGTAGAAAGCATACCAAATAAATAGTGAGACTTCCTTTGCAGAAAGCTTACCTTGCACATCACCGAGATGTCAACAAATTTGAGATCCATTGCAGACTGGTCCATAATCTCCATTGCTTCGTGTGCAGTAGGGAATAATGCAAAAGTGTTAGATTTTTTCCGAAAAGGAGGTTGTACCCTCAGCCTCTGCGTCAATTGATGCACACAGCCCGAGAAGTGCTAGATAAGCACGAACCATACCTGAGAATATATTATGTTAGGATCAATTTACAAAGCAGCAAATGATTTTAGCATGCATTTCTTTGGCAGGAATTCCAAGGCTCCAAGTCTATACTAGTTCATTTACCTTCTCAAAGTTCCTGACAGATTCATCTCTCCTGCCCATGATGGTTTCAGGCTTGGATAAAAAGCGTAAAAATCAGGATGAACACCTGGAGAAAAGTAACTAGATCAACCACGGCAAAGTGGGAAGATGAACTATATACTGCAGAAAAGAAGCAAAATTAAAGAAATATATAAACAAGGAAACACAAGATAAAATCTTAATGCTTAGACTTTACCAAGTACTACTACATACAGAAAGGAACAAAACAACATGAAGCTTGAAGAAAGACACAAGACTTCCCATGGGGTTGAGAAAAATCAATGGCAAGGGTATTGGAGACAAGAACAAACAAGGATGTATATGTTACCTTGGTTTGAATTAGTCGATAATATGGCTTTAGATTGGCTTCCATTTACTTTCTGTATTGCTGTTTGAACTCCTTGTTGCCACAACTCTTTCAGTGAACTGGGGATGTCTCTCCTTGGGCAGCTGACTACATGGGCTCCACACATACCCATGATCCTTAGTCTCTCAAAGTTGGTATGCCTGTGCAGCCCTGCTGGGAGGCATTGCAGTTTGGTAAGTTTGCACACGTGCAGTTGGGTAGCATCTAAACAGAAGACTAGGCAGAAGTGAATTCTGATTGCGAGCTTGCCGATAGGGAACAAGAAATGCAAATTTGTGAAATAACCTTATTAGGTGTGATAATGGAGATGACCCTCTTGGACTGGGAACAAGACACATTTCTGACAATGTTTCCTGGACCTGGGAAAGGGGATGCCAAAGTTAATAAAGGTAATTGCTAAATATGTATCAAAACGGGAAGGAAGAAAAATGGAACTTATAGCTCAAAATGGATCATGAACAGTGACGTCAACTAGTACTACAGAAAGTTTTGGTGAGTTCAGTAACTTACCAAATGGTAAGTTGGTAATACTAGCATTCACATCTGTTGGAATACAAAAGTGTACCCCAGTCTGCATGGCATTTTTTAGGAAAATCAGTACGATTTGAAAATGTAAATGAAAAATGAGATGTGATAGCTAAAGACCATGTTGTGTCCTAGTATCTCAAAATTAGGGTCCATTCAGGAACTTACTAAGGAGTGTGAACCTCACAGTAACATCAGCAGCAATCGGCATGCGAGCCTGCCAACTAGAGCACCAAGTCTTCAGAAGTCACGACAGAAGTGTAAACATGAAGTATTTAGAGGGCTAAGAGAACAAGCATAAAAACACCTGCACAAAAGGAAAAATAAATGGTGAATACATGATCAAAACAAAGACACTCTGCAATGCCAGTAACCGAGGATTACATGATTTCCTCAAATATTTCTTTGTGGGGGATAAAGTTCCATTTTGAACGTACTTACCAGATTTATGTACTGGAAGAGGACACCACAAAGGAGACCCTCTTGCGTGCAAACAGTGCATGGATGGAGAGAGTCCTACAAGGCTAGAAGAATTTACAACCCCAAGAAGCCCTGCACAGTAGATCGAAGCACACACTGTTCAAAATATAATATAACAAAGGAAGTGACTTGTGTGAAGGAGAAGCATGGATTGTGGTGGGAATTGAAGACACGGTAAAAAAATAAGGAAGTGCTTGTTACCTTGGATTGGTCTATAGTCTGATTATTGGGATGGTACCCAATAACCGTCTGCATTGTTGTGCTAGCTCGGCGTTTTCATAATGTCTGACATGTAACTCCTGCAGCGAGCTGGGGAAGCCATTCTTGGGCAGCGACCGGATGGCTGGACACGAAATGATATCTAGTCTCTTGAGGTTGGTAAGCTTGTGCAGCCCTGCTGGGAGACACCGCAGCTTGATGCACTCGCTGAGAGATAACAACTGCAGAGAACTGGGGAGGACATCATTGCGCATCGACCGGATGCCTATTCTCCAGAAACTTAATCTCCTGAGGTTGGTGAGCTTGTTTAGACACGCTGGGAGGCAGCACAGCTCGCCGCAACACAAAATTTCGAGCTCCTGGACGGAAACGATGAGGGAAAGGGCCTCGTCGTTGGATTCAATGCGTAGTTTGGTGAGGGAGGAAGAGAGGAGGCGGCAGACAGGCGCAGCAAGGACTCCTGCGATGTCGTCCATCGAGAGGTCCTGCAGTTTGGAGGAATGGGAAAAGAGCAGCTGCTCTTGTTCACCACCATGCAGCGCCTGTGCGGGAACCAGGCCGGCGAAGAATTTGGATCTGTCGCGGACGAGTAATGACTTGAGCTTGCCCTGGGTAAGGAGAGGCAACAGGCCCTCGCACCTTAAAAGATCATGCTTCATATTAAAATCACAAATGCGTAAGGTCTCGAGAGAGGTGAGGTCTGAGAGGCCTGCAAGCGTGTGCATGCCCTCCGTGCACCCTCCAAGTATAAGGAATTGAAGGGACGGTGGGAAAGGGCGCGGAGAGGAACTTGGGGCATTCATCTATGTTTATTGTCGTGAGGAAGCCCATGGCTTGCAGACCTCCTACTCTTGTCTCTCGATTCTGGGCAGTCAGGATAAGCTCTGACCCAGCATTCTTTCACTAACTTCATCTCCGCATTCTGTTCTTCAGTCATTTCCTAACCTACATTGGTACAAAATAATATGCATTTTAGTATGAGTATCTCTGGCGATTTAGTAATTTTCATTTTTTACATCATACCCAGACCTGACTCCAGGAACTAACATTAAATTTGATTTTAACACTTTCTCCTAGAATCTTTTCCTGTTTCAAATCAACAAGACGGAAAGAGCGATTACCTTAGGGCAGGCCATGAGTACAAACCCAGTCCGAAATAAAATTTTGGGACGATCAGGCCATAGTACAAGACGGAAAGTACTATGCGTTGGAAAGCGCCTGGAAAACTGAAATAAAATTTTGGGACGATCAGGCCATGAGTACAAACCCAGTCCGAAATAAAAGGGTGCATCATCGCCAGACACTCGGGTCAAACACCAAAAAGCAAAAACCCTCTACAGGGCATGGAACCGTACTGGAAGGATGGCTTAATGGACCCTGTAAAATTCACAGTACAGAGGACGCCACACCAACTCACAGCCTTAGAGCATGTTGGATACTCCGGCAGGTGGCCAAAATTGGCGAAGATCTCCTAATTCCGGAGGCCACAAAAAGCCACCCCAGAGACACCAATATGGTATTAACAGTCTTTGAGACTTTCGCATCAAATAATATGCGAAAAAGGACACTCCGCAGCCTTGCCGAAGTCTACCAAGTAGCAACAATAAACCCATGGAGTGACACGGCTATTACCTTTAACGCTAGTGATGAACCTAAATTCCGAATAGCCCGAGCACCGGCCGCATTGGTCCTCAGTCCAATAGTGACGACTTTCGTCTTACCAAGGTACTCATGGACGGCGGCAGCGGATTGAACCTCATTTACGAGGAAACCCTTTAAAAAATGGAAATATACTGGAACCGCATTGAGCGAAGCAGCACAACCTTTAGAGGAATAATCCCTAGTCGGGAAGCGCGCTGTACAGGAAAAATCACACTAGATGTGGTGTTCGGCACGCCGGATAATTACAGGTCCGAAGAGGTCACGTTCCATGTGGCTCCGTTCAGCAGAGGTTATCACGCTCTGCTAGGGCGGGAAGCGTTTACAATCTTCCAAGCAATACCCCATTACGGGTACATGAAGCTCAAGATGCCCGGGCCTAACGGGATCATCACTCTCACTAGTGATCCGGACATAGCACTCCGCGTCGAAAACAAGACAGCCGCACTGGCCCTCGAGGCACTATCCGAAGCCCTAGCGGCTGAGGAACTGACTGCGCTGTGCTCCACGGTGAATAGGAACGATGTGGTACTCGACAAAAGATCCAAGTCCACCTCCTTTAAACCGGCGGACGAAATAGTCAAATTTCAGGTCCATCCAACGGACCCCAATAAGACAGCTTCCATTGGGGCACAGTTAAACCCTGATGTAGACGCCGCACTGCGAAAGTTCCTACGAGAGAACTAGGACATTTTCGCCTGGCACCCTTCAGACATGCCAGGAATCCCACGCAGGCTGGCCGAGCACAGCTTAAATATCCTAAAAGGATTCAAACCTGTCAAACAAGCTCTTCAGCGTTTTTCCGAACCTAAGAGACAGGCCATGGGAGAAGAGCTAGCAAAGCTATTAGAGGCCGGATTCATCAGAGATATAAAACATCCGGACTGGCTAGCAAACCTGGTGATGGTACCAAAGAAGGACAAATCTTGGCGCCTGTGCGTTGATTTTAAAGACCTTAACAGGGCTTGCCCAAAGGATCCCTTCCCCCTCCCCCGCATCGATCAAATTGTCGACGCTACCGCAGGACACGATTCGTTGTGTTTCCTCGACGCATATTCCGGCTACCATCAAATCAAGATGGCAGAATCAGACCAAGCCCCAATGGCATTTATCACACCATACGGCCCATTCTGCTTCAACACAATGCCCTTCGGGCTCAAAAACGCCGGCGCAACATATCAGCGCATGATTCAGACATGTCTGGCAAACCAGATCGGCAAAACAGTGGAGGCATATGTAGATGATGTGGTCGTAAAAACAAGACATGTCGAATCTCTAGTAGACGACTTGAGGCCCACATTTGATAACCTCCGAACATACGACATCAAGCTCAAGCCGGAAAAATGCGTTTTCGGCGTTCCAGCCGGAAAGCTCTTGGGCTTCATTGTATCCGGTAGAGGAATTGAAGCAAATCCAGCCAAGATCCAAGCTCTGTCACAATTGGATATCCTAAAGGACCTCAAACAAATACAAAAGTTAACCGGATGCGTGGCGGCTCTAAGCCGCTTTATCTCCCGCTTGGGAGAAAAGGCACTACCCCTTTACCGCCTCCTTCGGCGCACCGAACACTTCGAATGGACGGATACAGCCATGGCCGGACTCGACGAAATAAAAGCCATATTGGCAACAAACCCAGTCCTGGCCGCGCCAAACATTGGCGAACCAATGCTATTATACATTGCAGCAACACATCAGGTTGTAAGCGCAGTGCTCGTCGTCGAACGAGAAACGGACGGACACAAATTCCCCCTTCAAAAGCCGGTCTATTATGTGTCCACTGTCCTCACTCCGTGCAAATCACGGTACCCGCATTATCAAAAGATTGCGTACGCGGTATTCATGGCATCCCGGAAGCTACGACACTACTTTCAAGAGTGTTCAATAACAGTAGCCTCGGAAGTACCGCTTAACGATATTATAAACAACCGTGACGCAATGGGTCGGATTGCAAAATGGGCCATTGAGCTCCTCCCGTTAGACATAACTTATAAGCCACGGCGAGCCATCAAGTCGCAAGTTTTGGCCGACTTCGTCGCAGAATGGACGGAGGCCGAACTCCTAAAGAGTACGGCACATATTCAAATTGGATCATGCATTTCGACAGCTCCAAGATGTTGGCCGGACTAGGGGTTGGCGTCGTTTTGACGTCCCCCACAGGAGACACAGTTCAATACATACTCCAGATTATGTACACAGACTCCAATAATGCAGTCAAATATGAGGCCCTTTTGCATGGTCTCCGGATGGCAGTATCCATGGGCATTCAACACCTAGAGGTGTGCGGGGACTCGAACCTCGCAATATCCCAAATAAATGGAGACTTTGATGCCAAGGATCCAAAAATGGCAGCTTACCGCAACGTCGTCCTAAAAATGTCAGCTCGGTTCAAAGGGCTCGAATTTCACCATATAGCTCGGAAAAATAATCAGGCGGCAGATGTCCTGGCATGCATCGGTGCAAAACGCGATGTAGTCCCCCCCAACATCTTCTTGGAAAGGCTGTTCAAGCCATCTGTAGTATGGGAAGAAGAGCCGAACAATAACAGCCCGGACCCAGCCGCACTGCCCGACACCGAACATTCTGACACAATCGGAGGCTCTGCCATTGAAATAACACCTTCAGCCCACGTAATAATGGCCGTCATCGCCCCGTGGATAGAACCATTCCTCGCCTACCTTACTAGGCAGGAACTCTCCGAGGACCAAAACGAGGCACGCTGCATAGTGCGGCGATCCAAAGCCTACAAAGTCCACGAGGGAGAGCTTTATAAGAAAAGCACTACCGGAGTCCTTCAAAGGTGCATCTCCGAAGAGGAAGGGCGGAATCTCTTGGCTGAAATTCATGCCGAACTCGGCGGTCATCACGCTGCAGCTCGGTCCCTTGTAAGCAAGGCCTTCCGTACAGGCTTTTATTGGCCGATGGCCCGGGCAGACGCCCAGGACTTAGTCCAACGATGCGTCGGTTGCCAGCTCTTTGCAAACCAAAGCCATATGCCACCCACCGCCCTCCAAACTATCCCCGTCACTTGGCCCTTCGCGGTCTGGGGGCTTGACATGGTTGGACCCCTTAAAGGCGGAATCCACAAGCAAAAATACCTACTGGTCATGGTGGACAAGTTCACCAAATGAATAGAAGCCAAGCCTGTTAAGACGGCCGAATCCGGACCGGTGATAGACTTTATATCCGGGGTTGTACACCGTTACGACGTCCCCCACAGCTGTTGGGGAACGTTGCAGAAAACAAAAAATTTCCTACGGTTTCACCAAGATCCATCTAGGAGTTCATCTAGCAACGAGTGATTAGATGCATCTATGTACCTTGTAGATCGCGAGCGGAAGCGTTCAAAGAACGGGATGAGGGAATCGTACTCGACGTGATTCGAATCACCGAAGATCCTAGCACCGAACGGACGGCACCTCCGCATTCAACACACGTACGGAACAGCCACGTCTCCTCCTTCTTGATCCAGCAAGGGGGGAGGAGAGGTTGAGGGAGATGGCTCCAGCAGCAGCATGACGGCGTGGTGATGATGGAGCTGCAGTACTTCGGCATGGCTTCGCTAAGCACTATGGAGGAGGAAGATGTGTTGGAGAGGGAGAGGGAGGCACCAAAGGCAAGGGTAAGAAGTCCTCCATCTCCCCAATATATATAGGAGGGCCAAGGGGGGGCGCCGGCCCTAGGAGATCCAATCTCCTAGGGGGTGCGGCCAAGGGGAGGAATCCCTCCTCCCCAAGGCACCTAGGAGGTGCCTTCCCCTCCTAGGACTCTTCCTTTAGGGTTTCCCCCACCCTAGGCACATGGGCCCTAGGGGGAAGTGGCGCACCAGCCCACTTTGGGCTGGATCCCTTCCCACTTCAGCCCATGGGGCCTTCCGGGATAGGTGGCCCCACCCGGTGGACCCCCGGGACCCTTCCGGTGGTCCCGGTACAATACCGGTAACCCCGAAACTTGTCCCGATGGCTGAAATAGCACTTCCTATATATAATTCTTTACCTCCAGACCATTCTGGAACTCCTCGTGACGTCTGGGATCTCATCCGGGACTCCGAACAACATTTGGGTTACTGCATATACATATCCCTACAACCCTAGCGTCACCGAACCTTAAGTGTGTAGACCCTACGGGTTTGGGAGACATGTAGACATGACCGAGATTGCTCTCCGGTCAATAACCAACAGTGGGATATGGATACCCATGTTGGCTCCCACATGCTCCTCGATGATCTCATCGGATGAACCACGATGTCGAGGATTCAAGCAACCCGTTATACAATTCCCTTTGTCAATCGGTATGTTACTTGCCCGAGATCTAATCGTCGGTATCCCAATACCTCGTTCAATCTCGTTACCGGCAAGTCACTTTACTCGTACCGTAATGCATGATCCCGTGACCAGACACTTGGTCACTTTGAGCTCATTATGATGATGCATTACCGAGTGGGCCCAGTGATACCTCTCCGTCATACGGAGTGACAAATCCTAGTCTTGATCCGTGTCAACCCAACAGACACTTTCAGAGATACCCGTAGTATACCTTTATAGTCACCCAGTTACGTTGTGACGTTTGGTATACCCAAAGCACTCCTACTGTATCCGGGAGTTACACGATCTCATGGTCTAAGGAAAAGATACTTGACATTGGAAAACTCTAGCAAACGAACTATATGATCTTATGCTATGTTTAGGATTGGGTCTTGTCCATCACATCATTCTCCTAATGATGTGATCTCGTTATCAATGACATCCAATGTCCATAGTCAGGAAACCATGACTATCTGTTGATCAACGAGCTAGTCAACTAGAGGCTTACTAGGGACATGTTGGTGTCTATTATTCACACATGTATTACGATTTCCGGATAACACAATTATAGCATGAATAAAGACAATTATCATGAACAGGGAAATATAATAATAATGCTTTTATTATTGCCTCTAGGGCATATTTCCAACAGTCTCCC
Organism: Triticum aestivum; assembly: GCF_018294505.1. Classification (NCBI taxonomy): domain Eukaryota; kingdom Viridiplantae; phylum Streptophyta; class Magnoliopsida; order Poales; family Poaceae; genus Triticum; species Triticum aestivum. The sequence goes on along the minus strand of NC_057794.1, from coordinate 82,996,553 downwards.
ACTTGCACTAGAGTCAATAATCTAGTTACATTGTGATGAATCGAACACCCATGGAATTCTGGTGTTGATCATGTTTTGCTCTAGGGAGATGTTTAGTCAACGGATCTGCTACATTCAGGTCCGTGTGCACTTTACAAATATCTATGTCTCCATCTTGAACATTTTCACGAATGGATTTGAAGCGGCGCTTGATGTGCCTTGTCTTCTTGTGAAACCTGGGCTCCTTGGCAAGAGCAATAGCTCCAGTGTTGTCACAGAAGAGTTTGATTGGCCCCGACGCATTGGGTATGACTCCTAGGTCGGTGATGAACTCCTTCACCCAAATTACTTCATGCGCTGCCTTCGAGGCTGCCATGTACTCCGCTTCACATGTAGATCCCGCCACGACACTCTGCTTGCAACTGCACCAGCTTACTGCCCCACCATTCAAAATATACACGTATCCGGTTTGTGACTTAGAGTCATCCAGATCTATGTCGAAGCTAGCGTCAACGTAACCCTTTACGACGAGCTCTTCGTCACCTCCATAGACGAGAAACATTTCCTTAGTCCTTTTCAAGTACTTCAGGATATTCTTGACCGATGTCCGGTGTTCCTTGCCGGGATTACTTTGGTACCTTCCTACCAAACTTACGGCAAGGTTTACATCAGGTCTGGTACACAGCATGGCATACATAATAGAACCTATGGCTGAGGCATAGGGGATGACACTCATCTCTTCTATATCTTCTGCCGTGGTCGGACATTGAGCTGAGCTCAATTTCACACCTTGCAACACAGGCAAGAACCCCTTCTTAGACTGATCCATATTGAACTTCTTCAATATCTTATCAAGGTATGTGCTTTGTGAAAGACCTATGAGGCGTCTTGATCTATCTCTGTAGATCTTGATGCCTAATATATAAGCAGCTTCTCCAAGGTCCTTCATTGAAAAACTCTTCTTCAAGTAGGCCTTTATGCTGTCCAAGAGTTCTATATCATTTCCCATCAAAAGTATGTCATCTACATATAATATGAGAAATGCTACAGAGCTCCCACTCACTTTCTTGTAAACGCAGGCTTCTCCATAAGTCTGCGTAAACCCAAACGCTTTGATCATCTCATCAAAGCGAATGTTCCAACTCCGAGATGCTTGCAGCAGCCCATAAATCGAGCGTTGGAGCTTGCACACCTTGTCAGCATTCTTAGGATCGACAAAACCTTCCGGCTGCATCATATACAATTCTTCCTTAAGGAAACCATTAAGGAATGCCGTTTTGACGTCCATCTGCCATATCTCATAATCGTAGAATGCGGCAATTGCTAACATGATTTGGACGGACTTTAGCTTCGCTACCGGTGAGAAAGTCTCATCGTAGTCAACCCCTTGAACTTGTCGATAACCCTTAGCGACAAGCCGAGCTTTATAGATGGTCACATTACCATCCGCGTCTGTCTTCCTCTTAAAGATCCATTTATTTTCTATGGCTCGCCACTCAACGGGCAAGTCAGTCAAAGTCCATACTTCATTTTCATACATGGATCCTATCTCGGATTTCATGGCTTCTAGCCATTTGTCGGAATCCGGGCCCGCCATCACTTCTTCATAGTTCGAAGGTTCGCCGTTGTCTAACAACATGATTTCCAAGACAGGGTTGCCGTACCACTCTGGTGCGGAACGTGTCCTTGCGGACCTTTGAATTTCAGTAGGAGCTTGATCAGAAGTATCTTGATCATCATCATTAACTTCCTCTCTAGTCGGTGCAGGCACCTCAGGAACATTTTCTTGAGCTGCGCCAATTTCCGGTTCAAGAGGTAATACTTCATCAAGTTCTACTTTCCTCCCACTTACTTCTTTCGAGAGAAACTCTTTCTCTAGAAAGGACCCATTCTTGGCAACAAAGATCTTGCCTTCGGATCTGAGGTAGAAGGTATACCCAATAGTTTTTTTAGGGTATCCTATGAAGACGCATTTTTCCGATTTGGGTTCGAGCTTTTCAGGTTGAAGTTTCTTGACATAAGCATCGCATCCCCAAACTTTTAGAAACGACAACTTAGGTTTCTTCCCAAACAATAATTCAAACGGTGTCGTCTCAACGGATTTCGACGGGGCCCTATTTAAAGTGAATGCGGCAGTCTCTAAAGCATAGCCCCAAAAAGATAGCGGTAAATCAGCAAGAGACATCATAGATCGCACCATATCTAATAGAGTGCGATTACGACGTTCGGACACACCATTACGCTGAGGTGTTCCAGGCGGCGTGAGCTGTGAAACTATTCCACATTTTCTTAAGTGTGTGCCAAACTCGTGACTCAAGTATTCTCCTCCACGATCTGATCGCAGGAACTTGATTTTCCTGTCACGTTGATTCTCAACCTCACTCTGAAATTCCTTGAACTTTTCAAAGGTCTCAGACTTGTGTTTCATTAAGTAGACATACCCATGTCTACTCAAGTCATCAGTGAGGGTGAGAACATAACGATAGCCACCGTGAGCCTCAACACTCATTGGACCGCACACATCAGTATGTATGATTTCCAATAAGTTGGTTGCTCACTCCATTGTTCCTGAGAACGGAGTCTTGGTCATTTTACCCATGAGGCATGGTTCGCACGTGTCAAATGATTCGTAATCAAGAGACTCTAAAAGTCCATCTGCATGGAGCTTCTTCATGCGTTTGACACCTATGTGACCAAGGCGGCAGTGCCACAAGTATGTGGGACTATCATTATCAACCTTATATCTTTTGGTACTCACACTATGAATATGTGTAGCATTACGCTCGAGATTCATTAAGAATAAACCATTCACCATCGGAGCATGACCATAAAACATATCTCTGATATAAATAAAACAACCATTATTCTCGGATTTAAATGAGTAGCCATCTCGAATTAAACGAGATCCTGATACAATGTTCATGCTCAAACTTGGCACTAAATAACAATTATTGAGGTTCAAAACTAATCCCGTAGGTAAATGTAGAGGTAGCGTGCCGACGGCGATCACATCGACATTGGAACCATTCCCGACGCGCATCGTCACCTCGTCCTTCGCCAGTCTCCGCTTATTCCGTAGCTCCTACTTTGAGTTACAAATGTGAGCAACTGCACCGGTATCAAATACCCAGGAGCTACTACGAGTACTGGTAAGGTACACATCAATTACATGTATATCACATATACCTTTTGTTTTGCCGGCCTTCTTGTCCGTTAAGTATTTGGGGCAGTTCCGCTTCCAGTGACCACTTTCCTTGCAATAAAAGCACTCAGTCTCGGGCTTGGGTCCATTCTTTGGCTTCTTCCCGGCAGCTTGCTTGCCGGGCGCGGCAACTCCCTTGCCGTCCTTCTTGAAGTTCTTCTTACCCTTGCCCTTTTTGAACTTAGTGGTTTTATTCACCATCAACACTTGATGTTCCTTTTTGACTTCTACCTCTGCTGATTTCAGCATTGCAAATACTTCAGGAATGGTCTTTTCCATCCCCTGCATATTGAAGTTCATCACAAAGCTCTTGTAGCTCGGTGGAAGCGACTGAAGGATTCTGTCAATGACCGCGTCATCCGAGAGATTAACTCCGAGCTGAGTCAAGCGGTTATGTAACCCAGACATTGTGAGTATGTGCTCACTGACAGAACTATTTTCCTCCATCTTACAGCTGAAGAATTTGTCGGAGACTTCATATCTCTCGACCCGGGCATGAGCTTGGAAAACCATTTTCAGCTCTTCGAACATCTCATATGCTCCGTGTCTCTCAAAACGCTTTTGGAGCCCCGGCTCTAAGCTGTAAAGCATGCCGCACTGAACGAGGGAGTAGTCATCGGTACGTGCCTGCCAAGTGTTCATAACGTCTTGTTCTGCAGGGAGAACAGGTGTGTCACCTAGCGGTGCTTGTAGGACATAATCTTTCTTGGCAGCTATGAGGATAATCCTCAGGTTCCAGACCCAGTCCGTGTAGTTGCTGCCATCGTCTTTCAGCTTGGTTTTCTCTAGGAATGCGTTGAAGTTGAGGACTACGTTGGCCATTTGATCTACAAGACATATTGTAAATATTTTAGACTAAGTTCATGATAATTAAGTTCATCTAATCAAATTATTTAATGAACTCCCACTTAGATAGACATCCCTCCTGTCATCTAAGTATGACATGATCCGAGTTAACTAGGCCGTGTCCGATCATCACGTGAGACGGACTAGTCAACGTCGGTGAACATCTTCATGTTGATCGTATCTTCTATACGACTCATGCCCGACCTTTCGGTCTTCTGTGTTCCGAGGCCATGTCTATACACATGCTAGGCTCGTCAAGTCAACCTAAGTGTTTGCATGTGTAAATCTGTCTTACACCCGTTGTATGTGAACGTTAGGATCTATCACACCCGATCATCACGTGGTGCTTCGAAACAACGAACTGTCGCAACGGTGCACAGTTAGGGGGAACACTTTCTTGAAATTATTATAAGGGATCATCTTATTTACTACCGTCGTTCTAAGTAAACAAGATGAAAAACATGATAAACATCACATGCAATCAAATAATAATAGTGACATGATATGGCCAATATCACATAGCTCCTTTGATCTCCATCTTGGGGCTCCATGATCATCTTGTCACTGGCATGACACCATGATCTCCATCATCATGATCTCCATCATCGTGTCTCCATGAAGTTGCTCGCCAACTATTACTTCTACTACTATGGCTAACGCGTTTAGCAATAAAGTAAAGTAATTTACATGGCGTTTCTCAATGACACGCAGGTCATACAAAAATAAAGACAACTCCTATGGCTCCTGCCGGTTGTCATACTCATCGACATGCAAGTCGTGATTCCTATTACAATAGCATGAACATCTCATACATCACATATAGATCATTCATCATTCATCACAACTTTGGCCATATCATATCACAAAGCACTTGCTGCAAAAACAAGTTAGACGTCCTCTAATTGTTGTTGCATGTTTTACGTGGCTGAAGTAGGGTTCTAGCAAGAACGTTTTCTTACCTACGTGAAAGCCACAACGTGATTTGTCAACTTCTATTTACCCTTCATAAGGACCCTTTTCATCGAATCTGCTCCAACTAAAGTAGGAGAGACAGACACCCGCCAGCCACCTTATGCAACTTGTGCATGTTAGTCGGTGGAACCGGTCTCACGTAAGCGTACGTGTAAGGTTGGTCCGGGCCGCCTCATCCCACAATACCGTTGAAGCAAGATAAGACTAGTAGCGGCAAGAAAGTTGACAACATCAACGCCCACAACAAATTGTGTTCTACTCGTGCAAGAGAACTACGCATAGACCTAGCTCATGATGCCACTGTTGGGGAACATTGCAGAAAACAAAAATTTTCCTACGGTTTCACCAAGATCCATCTAGGAGTTCATCTAGCAACGAGTGATTAGATGCATCTACGTACCTTGTAGATCGCGAGCGGAAGCGTTCAAAGAACGGGGATGAGGGAGTCGTACTCGACGTGATTCGAATCACCGAAGATCCTAGCACCGAACGGACGGCACCTCCACGTTCAACACACGTACGGAACAACCACGTCTCCTCCTTCTTGATCCAGCAAGGGGGGAGGAGAGGTTGAGGGAGATGGCTCCAGCAGCAGCACGACGGCGTGGTGATGATGGAGCTGCAGTACTCCGGCAGGGCTTCGTTAAGCACTATGGAGGAGGAAGATGTGTTGGAGAGGGAGAGGGAGGCACTAAAGGCAAGGGTAAGAAGTCCTCCATCTCCCCAATATATATAGGAGGGCCAAGGGGGGGCGGCCCTAGGAGATCCAATCTCCTAGGGGGTGCGGCCAAGGGGAGGAATCCCTCCTCCCCAAGGCACCTAGGAGGTGCCTTCCCCTCCTAGGACTCTTCCTTTAGGGTTTCCCCCACCCTAGGCGCATGGGCCCTAGGGGGAACTGGTGCCCCAGCCCACTTTGGGCTGGATCCCTTCCCACTTCAGCCCATGGGGCCCTCCGGGATAGGTGGCCCCACCCGGTGGACCCCCGGGACCCTTCCGGTGGTCCCGGTACAATACCAGTAACCCCGAAACTTGTCCCGATGGCCGAAATAGCACTTCCTATATATAATTCTTTACCTCCGGACCATTCCAGAACTCCTCTTGACGTCCGGTATCTCATCCAGGACTCCAAACAACATTCGGGTTACTGCATATACATATCCCTACAACCCTAGCGTCACCGAACCTTAAGTGTGTAGACCCTACGGGTTCGGGAGACATGTAGACATGACCGAGATTGCTCTCCGGTCAATAACCAACAGCGGGATCTGGATACCCATGTTGGCTCCCACATGCTCCTCGATGATCTCATCGGATGAACCACGATGTCGAGGATTCAAGCAACCCCGTATACAATTCCCTTTGTCAATCGGTATGTTACTTGCCCGAGATCTGATCGTCGGTATCCCAATACCTCGTTCAATCTCGTTACCCGCAAGTCACTTTACTCGTACCGTAATGCATGATCCTGTGACCAGACACTTGGTCACTTTGAGCTCATTATGATGATGCATTACCGAGTGGGCCCAGTGATACCTCTCCGTCATACGGAGTGACAAATCCCAGTCTTGATCCGTGTCAACCCAACAGACACTTTCGGAGATACCCGTAGTATACCTTTATAGTCACCCAGTTACGTTGTGATGTTTGGTATACCCAAAGCACTCCTACGGTATTCGGGAGTTACACGATCTCATGGTCTAAGGAAAAGATACTTGACATTGGAAAACTCTAGCAAACGAACTATACGATCTTATGCTATGTTTAGGATTGGGTCTTGTCCATCACATCATTCTCCTAGTGATGTGATCTCGTTATCAATGACATCCAATGTCCATAGTCAGGAAACCATGACTATCTGTTGATCAACGAGCTAGTCAACTAGAGGCTTACTAGGGACATGTTGGTGTTTATTATTCACACATGTATTACGATTTCCGGATAACACAATTATAGCATGAATAAAGACAATTATCATGAACAAGGAAATATAATAATAATGCTTTTATTATTGCCTCTAGGGCATATTTCCAATAGTATCATCACTGATAACGGCACGAACTTTACGGCCGATGAGGTAAAACTCTGGTGCAAAAACATGGGCATCAAGCTCGATTATGCTTCCGTCTATCACCCACAAACTAACGGCCAGGTCGAACGTGCAAATGGTCTTATCATGAGCGGCATCAAACCCAGATTAGTGCGGTCCCTCAAGGAATCTAACACGCACTGGGTAGAGGAGCTCGACTCCGTACTCTGGGGGCTGTGGACCACGCCGAATCACACCACCGGATACACACCATTCTTTATGGTGTACGGCGCAGAGGCAGTTTTGCCTTGCGACATAATTCATGACTCACCTCGAGTGCGCATGTACAAAGAAAGAGAAGCCGAGCTCGATCGGCAGGACAGTTTGGATGCGTTGGAGGAGGAGCGTGATGTGGCAAAAGCCCGTTCCGCATTCTATCAACAGCAGGCTCGAAGATACCAAAGCAGAGAAGTACCAGCCAAAAATTACAACGTTGGCGAATTAGTTCTACGCCTGCCGGACAAGAAAAAGGACAAACTCAAGCCCAAGTGGGAAGGTCCCTTCATAATTGACCAAGTCCTGACTGGTGGAGTGTACCGCCTGCGAGATGCATCGGACAACCGACTCGAGCCGAACCCATGGAACGCAGCCCGTCTTCGAAGATTCTATGCCTAGCGCCGGACTCTGTGTTCGTCTGCTTCTTCTGTCCATTTTTTACATACTTTCTGTCTTACATTTCTCTCCTTCTCCTCTCTCTCTCTCTCTTATAGCCTTTAAAGGCTCATAAAACAACGCGCTATCCGCGCTCATTAAACCTGGGGGCTTCTTTAAATAGAAGCTTATTTATACGGGCTTCATGCCCAACACATGTGTCACACTTCCGCATGTACCTTTTATTCTCCATGATATGCATCGATATGACTTAAGTTTTGGCCAAGCTGGGTTGCCTGGCTCTTGTGCTTACCCCTACGTTCCCCATTGTTCGGCTAGGTGGTAAAGGGAGCACATCTATGATTGTTACTGCCGGGTCAGCCGGATGTGTACCTCAGACTGGGTGAAGCCGAAAGCTAGCGTTCTTAAGGGAATATTCGGTCGGTGAACTAAAGATGATCTTTTTTTATTATCTATACGCCCCCAGATGTTTTTCCTGCGCTTCTTTTCGCATAATGGACATGCACTTTAGGGCATGCCTCCCAGGGAAAGGAACCCCTAACGGAACTATTCTCCCTGGAAGATGTTTCTTACTAACCATGTAATATAACATAACTAGTTGGGCACTTGTCTGTTCATGCATTAATGACCCCTACGCCTGGTCTCCATGCATTCCTCAGTTCTTATATAACCGCATGGGAATTCGGACACACTCCGGACCGTCAGGTCCCGAGGTTGAAGCGAAAAGGTCGGCCATGACAAACGATCTACAATCCGGCTAGAAGGCATTATAAATGTCAATTAAATTACATAGTCATTCTGACTGATTGTATTCCTCTTCAATACCATCTAACAGGCTGTCTAATCTACAGTCCTGCTAGGAATACTTTGCGGCCAATTCTACTTGGCCGTATACTAAGCTTACAGGGATCTCCTTCCCATCGGGCCCCACAGGACCGACCTCGACCATGTGGTTGGGGTCAGCCTTTGTGTATCGCGTCTTCACCATGGCCCAGGCCTCCCTAGCGCCTTGACGGCAGGCCGATATCTTCCACAGTCGGAAGTGCCACCGTGCTCCCTTTAGATTCTCCGCAAGCTCTCCAAGACCTTCGGGCATGGAGATGGATGGCCACAAGGCCTAGGCAACGCCTTGCATCGCCTGCCGAACTCGCTCGAGCAGTTGCGAGAGCTCGGGAAGAAGGTCACCCGTGGAACCGGGCATCTCCTCTGCGGGACGACCTGTTAGCACACCTACAGACATTACTCTGTTAGTCGACTTCCCCGCCGAACTTTTTTTCAAAGGTTCATTCAAGCACTTACTAAATATGTCGCGCCGAAGCCGCTGATTCTCCTTAACGGAGTCCAACAGCTGGGCACGAACATCCTTCAATTCAACGCCCAACTTGGTGTTGGCATCTTGGAGATCGTTCTTCTCCCACCTCACCTTTGTCAGCACCTTCTCACCAGCCTTCAGCTGGCGTAGGAGGTGTTGCCTTTCCAGATTCAATCCGGCGCCATCTGCAATTTCATTTGTCAGATTCGCACCCATGACGTGCTTCGCAAAATGCTTATCTTTTGAAGTGTATATTACCAGAGGGGGTCTCCTTGGGCTCCCCTGCCGCGGCTAGTGCAGCCTCAAGTCGGGCTTTGCACTCTTCCAGCTCCTGGGACAGTAGGGAATTCTTTTTTGTAAGAACCTGCATAACAAATGATCCTTAAATCAGTTATTCTAACTGTTTCAAGTCTCGGGGGCTACTGGTATATATATATATATATATATATATATATAATTACCAAAATTTTCTTACCCGTATGTCTTTTACATATTGCTCCATGGCTCTGGCTAGACCATTTTGAGCGGCACGGAGGTACGCATCTCCCGACTTGAAGGCATCTAATGCCTCTTGGGAGAAACAAGCGTCGCGAAGAATTATCCGGTGACGCCTGTGTGTCAGGACCCCGACTCGATGTCACATCGGTCTAGCCGGTAACACCTCATATCACTTTGCGGCCTCACGCACGGTATCCCCATGGGTGTCGTCTTACCTTTTCCCGGGACCGTTTGCGCCTTTTGGCTCACGTATATGATAGTGTCGCTAGCATCCATATGATAAGGAGCCCGGGCTGACATGACTAGTCGTAAACCCAAAGTGGCACAGACTTACAGGGACAGGCATCCATGACCCAGCTTCGAACGTGTCGGTCATCAGCAAGTGGGTCCGGGCTGTAGCACTGGGCTAACAGGACTCCGGTAAACCGGGCTGTAGCGGGCTAACAGGACTCCGGTACTCAAAGCGTGACATTTCCCCGAAGGGACAGACACAGGAACGAAGAAGGACACATGCCGGCCAGCCTAAGTGTTCCAGAGCAGTAGCAAGCTACCATGGCTCAGCGGTAACACTAGGAGACATTTCCCGATAAGAGAGGCTACCAAAGATAAACGACTAGATAGTCAGATCCCACACATACCAAGCATTTCAATCATACACACAATATGCTCGATATGTGCAAATACAACGAAGCATCACAACATGACTCTATGACACAAGTACTTTATTTAAGGCTCAGGGAGCCATACATAACATACACAAAGGTACGGGTCTCACGACCCCACATACAAGTCATACAGTCATACAAACCAACAGCGGAAGTAACTTGTGTGAGTACAGACAACTAGTAAAATAAAAGAGGCTTGGAAAGCCTAGCTATACTACGTGGTCCTTCACAAGCTCAGGGTCACCACCTGGGTCTTTAGCCTACTCGTTGATGTCAACGTCTACATAGAACCCATCAGAAGGGGTTGCAGCGTCTTCTGTAAAAATGTAGATTATAGCAACATGAGTACAAAGGTACTCAGCAAGACTTACATCAGATCCTACATACATGCATATTATCAAGAGGGGTTGGTGGAGTTATTGCAGCAAGCCAGCTTTGACTCTTGGCTAGACTATCCTACGATACTCCAACTTGAAATGGCTTTGCGCACACGAGTCCACTACTCACCACTTCAATACACTACCGAGGATCCACCTCCGTCTTCCTACGGAAGAGCCATCCTCGGCACTCACACTTATCTTGAGGCTTTTAGTAGTTTCCATTTACTTGTCTATGAACTGTATAGGCAACCAAGTAGTCCTTTACCGCGGACGCGGCTATTCGAATAGATCATGTTAACCCTGCAGGGGTGTACTTCTTCATACATGTTTCCACCACTTAGCGTCTGCACACGACATGTGCTCGGCAGACTTCAAGCGAAAGCCGACGTGGGTGTAGACCACGACCTGCCTAAACACTTAAGCCTCTAGTCCAGGTTTATCGCCTATTCAGGTTCCATCCGCAGGGAGTCCGGCCGAGGTTTCCCATACGGCCCCGAACGATGTGAACAGGGTTCCCGAGATACCTAACGGGTATTCGGTACACCCGGCCACGTACCTACCGCATCACAGCCCACCCCTACGGTCAGCGCTGTCCACGGCCTCCAGTAGGCTACAAACACCAGAAACTACTTGCAACTCCTGGACAGAGAACTAGGGTGAATAAGAAGTCGAGAGGGTCCATTGGTTTCGGGCCCAATGCATGGTAGTAGCTGATTCTTAAATCACACATACAGATCTCAGTGCTTAAGGTCGGCTTCAATGAAACAACCCACCATGTACTCCTACATGGCCTCTCATCGATACCTTTACCAAATCGTGTTCACCACACCACTCTCATTACCGACATAATCATTTCACTCTAGCCCATCACCCAGATGAACCAGACCTGACACGACTCTAAGCATAGCAGGCTTAGCAAGGTAGGAACAACACATACATATGGCTCAATCAACTCCTACACATGCTAGTGGGTTTCATCTAGTTACTGTGGCAATGACAGGTCATGCAGAGGAAATGGGTTCAACTACCGTAACACACAGCAGTTTGAATCGCGTTGTCTTAATGCAGTAAAAGAGAGCAGGGGCGAGAACATGGGATTGTATCGATATGATCAGATGGTTGGTTGCTTGCCTGATGGTTCGTTGCACGGATACGGTTCTTCGTTAGGGTAATCACGGTACTCCTCGGGGACAGATCCTGTCGCAAAGGACATCGATACACAAACATCACCAAACAATATGCAACAATATGATGCATGCATGAAACATGGCAATATGAGTGTGTTGGGCTAATGCAACTAAAACCAGAAGGGTTTGAACAAATTTGAATCAAGGATTCAAATTTCAAATTCAAATATGGCCTTTTAAAGTGCCTTTTCTTGTTCTGATTAAAACATCAACTTAACTTGTTTGATCATGCATGGAAATGGTACAGATGGATAGATTGGATTTTTCTGATCATTTTTCATATATAATTTGTCCAATTTGGAGTTACAGAATAAAAGTTATGAATTTTTGAAGTTTAATTAATATTCTGGAATTTCCTGATTTAATTCAACGCTGTCAGGACCCCGACTCGATGTCACATCGATCTAGCCGGTAACACTTCATATCACTTTGCGGCCTCACGCACGGTATTCCCACGGGTGTCGCCTTACCTTTGCCCGGGACCGTTTGCGCCTTTTGGCTCACGTATATGATAGTGTCGCTAGCATCCATATGATAAAGAGCCCAGGCTGACATGACTAGTTGTAAACCCAAAGTGGCACAGACTTACAGGGACAGGCATCCATGACCCAGCTTCGAACGTGTCGGTCATCAGCAAGTGGGTCCGGGCTGTAGCACTGGGCTAGCAGGACTCCGGTAAACCGGGCTGTAGCGGGCTAACAGGACTCCGGTACTCAAAGCGTGACATTTCCCCGAAGGGACAGACACAGGAACGAAGAAGGACACATGCCGGCCAGCCTAAGTGTTCCAGAGCAGTAGCAAGCTACCATGGCTCAGCGGTAACACTAGGAGACATTTCCCGGTAAGAGAGGCTACTAAAGATAAACAACTAGATAGTCAGATCCCACACATACCAAGCATTTCAATCATACACACAATATGCTCGATATGTGTAAATACAACGAAGCATCACAACATGACTCTATGACACAAGTACTTTATCTAAGGCTCAGGGAGCCATACATAATACACACACAAAGTTACGGGTCTCACGACCCAACATACAAGTTATACAATCATACAAGCCAACAGCGGAAGTAACTTGTCTGAGTACAGACAACTAGTAAAATAAAAGAGGCTTGGAAAGCCTGGCTATACTATGTGGTCCTTCACAAGCTCAGGGTCACCACCTGGGTCTTTAGCCTACTCGTTGATGTCAACGTCTACATAGAACCCATCAGAAGGGGTTGCAGCGTCTTCTGTAAAAATTTAGATTATAGCAACATGAGTACAAAGGTACTCAGCAAGACTTACATCAGATCCTACATACATGCATAGTATCAAAAGGGGTTGGTGGAGTTATTGCAGCAAGCCAGCTTTGACTCTTGGCTAGACTATCCTACGATACTCCATCTTGAAATAGTTTTGCGCACACGAGTCCACTATTCACCACTTCAATACACTACCGAGGATCCACCTCCATCTTCCTACGGAAGAGCCATCCTCGGCACTCACACTTATCTTGAGGCTTTTATCAGTTTCCATTTACTTGTCTATGAACTGTATAGGCAACCAAGTAGTCCTTTACCGCGGACGCGGCTATTCGAATAGATCATGTTAACCCTGCAGGGGTGTACTTCTTCATACATGTTTCCACCACTTAGCGTCTGCACACGACATGTGCTCGGCAGACTTCAAGCGAAAGCCGACGTGGGTGTAGACCACGACCTACCTAAACACTTAAGCCTCTAGTCCAGGTTTATCGCCTATTCAGGTTCCATCCGCAGGGAGTCCGGCCGAGGTTTCCCATACGGCCCCGAACGATGTGAACAGGGTTCCCGAGATACCTAACGGGTATTCGGTACACCGTGCCACGTACCTACCGCATCACAGCCCACCCCTACGGTCAGCGCTGTCCACGGCCTCCAGTAGGCTACAAACACCAGAAACTACTTGCGACTCCTGGACAGAGAGCTAGGGTGAATAAGAAGTCGAGCGGGGTCATATTTCAGGGCCCAATGCATGGTAGTAGCTGTATCTTAAATTACATATACAGATCTCAGTGCTTAAGGTCGGCTTCAATGAAACAACCCACCATGTACTCCTACATGGCCTCTCATCGATACCTTAACCAAAACGTGTTCACCACACCACTCTCATTACCGACATAATCATTTCACTCTAGCCCATCACCCAGATGAACCAGACCTGACACGACTCTAAGCATAGCAGGCATAGCAAGGTAGGAACAACACATACATAGGGCTCAATCAACTCCTACACATGCTAGTGGGTTTCATCTAGTTACTGTGGCAATGACAGGACATGCAGAGGAAATGGGTTCAACTACCGTAGCACACAGCAGTTTGAATCGCGTTGTCTTAATGCAGTAAAAGAGAGCAGGAGCGAGAACATGGGATTGTATCGATATGATCAAATGGTTGGTTGCTTGCCTGATGGTTCGATGCACTGATACGGTTCTTCGTTAGGGTAATCACGGTACTCCTCGGAGGCAGAACCTGTCGCAAAGGACATCGATACACAAGCATCACCAAACAATGTGCAACAATATGATGCATGCATGAAACATGGCAATATGAGTGTGTTGGGCTAATGCAACTAAAACCAGAAGGGTTTGAACAAATTTGAATCATAGATTCAAATTTCAAACTCAAACATGGTCTCTTTAAGTGCTTTTCCTTGTTCTGCTTGAAACATCAATGTAACTTGTTTGATCATGCATGAAAATAGTACAGATGGATAGATTGGATTTTTCTGATCATTTTTCATATATAATTTGTCCAATTTGGAGTTACAGAATAAAAGTTATGAATTTTTGAAGTTTAAACAATATTCTGGAATTTCCTGATTTAAATTAAATCCAGAAATTATAATTATTGCGCCAGCATGACGTCAGCATGACGTCAGTGGTCAACTGCGGCTGTCTGGGGTCAAACCTGACGTGTGGGGCCCACACGTCAGTGACAGGAGGGTTAAACAGGGTTAATTTAATCCTAATTACTAATTAGTGGCGCTGGGGCCCACTAGTCAGTGTCAGGGGGTTAACTAACAGTGGTTAGCGCTAATCCTAATTAGCTACAGGGCTGGGCCCACCTATCAGGGACTCAGGGGGTGTCCTGCCGTGGTCAAAGTGGGTCAAACCCACCGGCGACGTGACGCCGGCGAGGCCCGAGACGGCGGCACGATGCGGGATCGCGCTACAGGGCACGGGCGAGGCCGTGCTTGGGCTCGTTGGAAAGCTCTTGCTCCCGCGCGTCAAACGGTGGCCGTGGCTGGGCCTGGGGTGGCCGGAGTCGACGGCGGCGAGCTCGGCTGCGGCCGTCGGAGTTCGGGTGCGGTCGGGATCGGTGTTGCAGGGGGTTTGGGGAGGCGTTAGCGCGTGCTGCGTACTCCTGGTGAGGTGGGGAGCACGATAGTGCGCTCAGTTGGGTGCTACGGTGACCGTGGCCACGACGGCGACATCGCCGGCGGCGTGGAGCTCTCGGCCAAGGTGGGGCTAGGGCCTAGAGGTCGGGAGAGACCAGGGGAGAAGGGGGAAACGATCCGGGGGCTCACCGCGGAGCTGCAGGGATGGTTAGCGGGCTCGGGGACGCGCTGGAGACGACGAATTCGACGGCGACGATGGTCGGAGCCCGAAGAGGGGAACGGCGACGTGGCGGCGATGCAGGGCTTCCGGAGGACCGTGGAGCGGTGGGGAGGAAGAGGGGGTCGTGGCGGAGCTTCTGAGCTAGTCGGGGGAGCGAGGGGTGGCCGGAGACGGCTGCTGTGGCGAACGGCGGCGACGATGGTGTTCGGCCGTGTGAGAGAGAGAGCGAGGGAGAGGAAGGGAGAGCCGGGGGAGAGTGAGAGAGAGCAGGGGGAGAGGCGTGGCGTCGTCCAGGGCATCGAGGCGAGGAGAGGGAGGGCAGGCAGGCAGGAAGAGAGGTGGCGTGGCGCGGTGGCGCGCGCGCGCGCCGGCCACACTCCCCTCCCTCTGTCGGGACGAAGACGACAGAGGAGGGAGGTGGGCTGGGCCGGCTGCTGGCTGGGCCGGCCAGCTGGCTGGGCCGCACAGTGGAGGAGCCCAGGTAAGCTCCTCCTGTTAATTATTTTCTGTTTTCTAATTTCTGACATTTGTTTTGATTTAAAAAATATATTAAATCATTTATTTAACTTATGCCAATTTTTGCAGGAGCTATATATATTATTCCAGAGCTCCTTTATAAATGGCATAATATTTGGACATATATTAATATATATAATAATATATTTCCAATGCAAATAATTATGCATTAATTCCAAATGCCCAAAATAAATACCTGTGAGCTCTTAAAAATATTGGTTTGATTTTTATCTCTGTCCAATATTTTCAGAGAGCAACATGAGCATTTTCTTGGACCCTTTTGGAGAAATTTTTATTTGGGTCATTTTCAAAATGATTCTGAGGGTTTCACAAATCCCCATTTCAAATTAAATGGAATTTTAAACATGATGCACACACTCTGATGCATGACTAGCTAGGGTGTGACAACTCACCCCCACTCAAAGAATCTCGTCCCGAGATTTGGGTTCCTCCGGGAAGAAGGCGGGGTACTCGAGTCGAAGACGATCCTCCCTTTCCCAAGTTGCTTCATCTTCAGAATGGTGCGACCATTGAACTTTGAGAAACTTGATGTTCTGACGTCGGGTGATACGTTCGGCCTGATCGAGGATACGAACGGGGTACTCTCGATATGTAAGATTATCTTGGAGATCAAGCGTTTCATGGTCCACTTCACGGATAGGATCCGAGAAGCAACGCCTGAGTTGAGAAACGTGGAAGACATCGTGGACTCTGGAAAGGTGCGGAGGTAGTTCCAACTGGTAGGCAACTTCTCCTCGTTTGGCGAGAATGCGAAAAGGTCCAATGTAACGAGGAGCCAATTTGCCTTTGATACCGAAACGATGGGTTCCCTTCAGAGGGGTGACCCGAAGATAAGCCTTCTCGTCAACCTCGAAAATCATAGCCTTATGCTTTCGGTCATATTGACTCTTTTGACGGGATTGGGCTGTTTTCAACTTTTCACGAACGATACGAACTTGTTCTTCTGCTTCCTGAATCATATCCGGGCCAAAGAATTGTCTTTCCCCGGTCTCTGACTAGTTAAGGGGTGTTCGACACTGTCGTCCATAGAGAACTTCAAAAGGGGCTTTACCCAAGCTAGATTGATAGCTGTTGTTGTAAGCGAATTCGGCAAATGGAAGGCACTTCTCCCAGTCCATTCCGAAAGAGATAACAGAGGCTCGAAGCATGTCTTCTAGAATCTGGTTGACGCGTTCCACTTGACCAGTCGACTGAGGGTGGAAAGCGGTGCTAAAGGAGAGACGAGTTCCCATAGCATTTTGGAAACTTTCCCAAAATCGAGAGGTGAAAAGACTTCCTCGATCCGAGTTAATTTCCAAAGGAACACCATGGAGAGACACTATTCGGGAGATGTACAAATCTGCCAGCTGACTAGCGGTTATACTCTCACGAACAGGTAAGAAATGGGCTACTTTGGAAAGACGATCGACCACGACGAAAATAGCATTATTCCCTTTCTTGGTCCTGGGAAAACCGGTAATGAAATCCATACCAATTTTATCCCATTTCCATTCAGGAATAGCTAAGGGTTGAAGGGTGCCAGCAGTCCGTTGGTGCTCTGCTTTTACACGACGACAGACGTCGCAATTAGCAATAAACTGAGCAATTTCTCTCTTCATCCTAGTCCACCAGAACCTCTGGCGTAGGTCCTGATACATCTTAGTACTACCGGGATGAATGGTGAGAGGAGATTCATGAGCCTCCTTAAGGATCAACTGCCGTAGATGCTGGTTCTTGGGAACCACTAGACGGTTCTCAAAGTACACAACACCATGATCATTTGTGGAGAAACAACTAGCACCTCCGCTAGCAATGTTCTCTTTGATTTTAGATATTCCCTTATCTCGCTTTTGGGCAGCGATGATTTGATCCGTAAGAGTAGGTTTTGCTACCAAGGTGGAAAGAAAACCTTGAGGTACAATGTGAAGGTTAAGCTTCCGAAATTCCTCATGGAGAAGCGGTTGACTTTGTTGTAACATCAGGTTGTTACAATAAGATTTACGACTTAGCGCATCAGCCATGACGTTGGCTTTCCCTGGGGTGTAGGTTATTCCTAAGTCGAAGTTTGTGATCAATTCAACCCAACGTCTCTGCCTGAGATTCAAATCCGGTTGGGTGAAAATGTACTTCAGACTTTGGTGATCAGTGAATATTTCGCAACGATTACCGAGGAGGTAATGTCGCCAGGTCTTAAGTGCATAGACTACGGCTGCAAGCTCTAGATCATGAGTAGGATAATTCTCCTCATGTGGGTGCAATTGCCGTGAAGCGTAAGCAATTACGTGTCGATCTTGCATAAGAATGCAACCTAGTCCTTGTCGCGAGGCGTCGCAGTAGATAACAAAGTCCTTGGAAAAGTCTGGCGGTACCAGCACGGGAGCAGAGGTCAGGCGTCTTTTCAGTTCCTGAAAGCTGTGCTCACATTGTGGAGTCCATTCAAACTTCTTATCTTTCTTGAGGAGTTCGGTTAGAGGTTTAGCAACTTTGGAGAAGTTCTCGACAAAGCGACGACAATAGCTCGCTAATCCTAGAAAACTCCGAACTTGCTTGACCGATTCAGGTGGAGTCCAATTAAGGACGGCTTGAACTCGCTCAGGATTAACAGCAATACCTTTACCAGATATTACATGACCCAGATAGGTCACTTCTGACAACCAGAATTCACATTTCGAAAATTTGGCATAAAGGCGATGCTCCCGAAGTTTCTTCAACACTAGCCTCAAATGTTCGGCATGTTCTTCCTCGTTCTTGGAGTAGATGAGTATATCATCGAGATAAACTACGACGAATTTATCCAAATACTCCATGAAGATTGAGTTCATTAACCGAGAAAAGGTGGCTGGAGCGTTGGTTAAACCGAAGGACATGACGGTGTACTCGTATTGGCCATAACGAGTAACAAAAGCCGTTTTAGGAATGTCCCCGTTTCTGATTTTGATTTGATGGTAGCCCAACCTCAAATCCATCTTGGAGAAGACTGAGGATCCAGCGAGCTGATCATACAGATCGTTGATCCTGGGAAGTGGATATTTGTTCTTGATTGTGACCAAATTGACAGGTCGGTAATCTACAACCATCCGGTCCGTACCATCCTTCTTCTTAACGAATAGGACGGGGCAAGCCCACGGAGATGAGCTAGGTCGGATGAAACCCTTTTTCGAGGACTCATCGAGTTGTTTCTTAAGCTCGGCTAGTTCTAGGGGTGCCATCTTATAGGGTCTTCTAGCAATCGGAACGGTTCCTGGAATGAGATCTATTACGAACTCAACATCCCTGTCAGGTGGAACACCTGGCAATTCCTCTGGAAAGACATCCGGGAAGTCACGGACTACCGGCACGTCCTCAAGGTCTGGCAAAGGGCTGGCGTTAAGAGAATATAATTGCCGCTTGGCTATTCGGGTCAAGACATTGACTATCTTCCCTGAAGGATGGGTGAGCTGAACAGTCCTAGAGAAGCAATCAATTTTGGCTTGATGAGCTGACATCCAGTCCATACCCAAAATGATATTAATATCTGAAGATTTAAGGGCTATCAAAGATGCGAGAAAAACAAGTCTGTCGACTTGGATTTCATTTCCATGGCTTACTCTAGAAGTTTGCCATTTGGATCCCGGAGTTTGAATTACCATAGAGGTTGGCATATCACCGAATGCGACGTTATGCAAGCGAGCATAGTTTTCAGATATAAAAGAATGAGAGGCTCCTGTATCGAAAAGAACAGATGCCGGGTGGCAATTAACAAGAAGCGTACCGAGAACGACGTTGGGATCCTCTTGAGCTTCTTCGGCAGAGATACAGTTAACATGGCCACGTGAAGCGGTGACCGGCTTGGCGTGGAACACTTTCCCTGTCGGCTTGCCACGGCCAACAGCTTTAGCAGATTGATTGGGGTTGGTCTGGGGACACTCACGCATATAGTGGCCAGATTCCCCACACTTGAAACAAGTCACGGAACTGGTACGTGGAGGAGCATTGTTGGTTGGACCCCCATAGGGCTTGGCCGGTGCAGACTGTTGAATAGGGCGAGGCGCCTGGAAAGATGGCCTCGGTGTGAACCTGGGTGGCAGGGCGGTGTTGGGCACCCACACGCGGCGCTTTTGAGGACCAGCACCGGATGAGGAACCCATATCACGGCCATGCTTGCGTGTTGCGTCATAGTCAGTCTGACCAGTTTCAGCACTGATGGCTTTGTTGACAAGTTTCTGAAAAGATGTGCACTCATGCAGACGTAGGTCGCGGCGAAGCTCAGGACTAAGGCCCTTACGGAACCTTGCTTGCTTCTTGGCGTCAGTAGACACTTCCTCAGTTGCATATCGGGCGAGATTACCAAACTCCCTGCTATAGGCATCCACAGAAAGTCGGCCTTGGGTGAAACTGCAAAATTCTTCACGTTTACGGTCCATGAGACCCTCCGGAATGTGATGTTCACGGAAAGCCTCGCTGAACTCAGCCCAAGTAGTGACATGGCCCGCTGGGCGCATAGCTCCATAATTCTCCCACCATAGACTGGCGGGGCCTTCAAGATGATATGCAGCAAAGGTGACCTTGTCAGCCTCCGCTACCAGCGCGGAGCGCAGTTTGTGAGAGATACTGCGAAGCCAGTCATCAGCGTCGAGAGGCTCGACGGAGTGGTGGAACGTGGGTGGATGCAATTTGATAAAATCACTGAGTGACACCACGTTAGCCCTCTGATGGTGTGCTGTATTCTGTTCAATACGCTCCAACAAACGGTTGGTCTCCCGCTTGTTTCTCTCAGCTTCCATCATAACCTCGGCTAGTGAAGGAGGATGAGGCAGATTTGCATCCCTGACTTCACTGCCTTCGGCCTGCTCTTGGGAAGCAGGGTTAGCGAGCGTGTTGACCATCCTAGGTAACAAGACAATGATTTAGTCAGGATGATAAAATTCCGACATAGGATACAAAATGTAAGGAATAACTCGAAATGCAAGATGATCATCCGTATGACATGGTAGATACAGAAACTGCTTCTTTATTCCATCGTCATACACACCATACAGGGTTTAGCACAAGACCAAACAAAGTACTATTATGGTGAAAGAGGATTACATCTTATCGAAGGCATCCCAAGCTCCTATACATTATTTTTCTACCCCTCCGAAAGAGTACAAACTAGGTCATATCCCACGAGTCACGCGGGACGATAGAAGACACAGCTAGTGCGAACTAGTGATGCTACCACTAACTCAGACCGATCCGTAGTAGTCCTCGTAGAAGTCGCCTCCATAGCCTGGAAGTTCAACATGATCATCCGGAAACAGACGGTCTCGCGGAGCTTGTGGACCATAGGGGCTAGGATGAGGCCTTGGACCAACAAACGGTGGCCTGCGGGGACCGCGAGGTGGGGTGATGCCTCCTACATCACGCCAAACCATCACGTCCGGCGGAGCAGATCTCACAGGATAGAGATCGCGCATATCCGAATATCCAGCTTGCACCGCCGGTGCGAACCGAGTCAAAGTAGCCCAGTGGTCAGCACGGGTATTGAAGAGCTCTAACCTCAAGGCCCGATTTTCACGGTCCTTATCCTCGAGCATCTCAGCAGTGGTGCGAGTCCGTGAATCCTCCTGAGTGGGGTCAGCATAGATAGCCTGGAGATACCCTTGTGCTCCCGGAAGTGATCCTGGCATATACCGGAAATCAGAGTCCCGAAATAGACCAGATCTGACTCGCATAATGGTCATCATAGAGTAGGCGGCGTCCTGCACAGCCATCTCAATAGTAACCCCGAGTCCATAGGAGCAGTGAAGAGGCTCGGTGGATCCAGGATAAGATGGAAATATCCTGACAGTGCAGAGATACTGGCTTTGATTAAAATCTCGGAATTGCTCTTCGACCGTGTACTCGGGATACCAGCGGTATCCAGCCTCAGTCATTACCCTGACCAACTTGGCAGTATGGCCGGGTACATCTAGACATCGAGTCAGGCGAACCACTTGATTGAGGTCGCGAGTGGCCATCTGAAAGCACAATCATAATGCAAAGGCATTAGAATTTCTAACAAAATTTCGGCAGCATAACAGCTGTAAATGCTCAGAAAGGATTTTGAGACATTTGACAAAGGATTTCGTACACACTCAACATCATCATATCAAAGTTCTGAAACCATTCCAACAACATAATGTGGTAGTAGAACTGAACTAGGCTTGTAACCATCAAACTTATAAGGTACTACTGATTAGTAACACGTGATCCTGATAGAGAGAATAGATCCTAATTCCTTATCCCCCGGTGGAAGAATGGACTGACTCAGATCAGAAAGTCATAAGGTATAAGGAGTAAAAAGAGCCTTACGTTCCAACCCACAAACAATTCCCCTACATATAACTAAAGAATTTCTAGACTCAACATCGACCAGTTTGGCTTGGAGAACCTACAGGCAGTCCGGCTCTGATGCCAACGCTGTCAGGACCCCGACTCGATGTCACATCGGTCTAGCCGGTAACACCTCATATCACTTTGCGGCCTCACGCACGGTATCCCCACGGGTGTCGTCTTACCTTTTCCCGGGACCGTTTGCGCCTTTTGGCTCACGTATATGATAGTGTCGCTAGCATCCATATGATAAGGAGCCCGGGCTGACATGACTAGTCGTAAACCCAAAGTGGCACAGACTTACAGGCACAGGCATCCATGACCCAGCTTCGAACGTGTCGGTCATCAGCAAGTGGGTCCGGGCTGTAGCACTGGGCTAACAGGACTCCGGTAAACCAGGCTGTAGCGGGCTAACAGGACTCCGGTACTCAAAGCGTGACATTTCCCCGAAGGGACAGACACAGGAACGAAGAAGGACACATGCCGGCCAGCCTAAGTGTTCCAGAGCAGTAGCAAGCTACCATGGCTCAGCGGTAACACTAGGAGACATTTCCCGGTAAGAGAGGCTACCAAAGATAAACGACTAGATAGTCAGATCCCACACATACCAAGCATTTCAATCATACACACAATATGCTCGATATGTGCAAATACAACGAAGCATCACAACATGACTCTATGACACAAGTACTTTATTTAAGGCTCAGGGAGCCATACATAACATACACAAAGGTACGGGTCTCACGACCCCACATACAAGTCATACAGTCATACAAACCAACAGCGGAAGTAACTTGTGTGAGTACAGACAACTAGTAAAATAAAAGAGGCTTGGAAAGCCTAGCTATACTACGTGGTCCTTCACAAGCTCAGGGTCACCACCTGGGTCTTTAGCCTACTCGTTGATGTCAACGTCTACATAGAACCCATCAGAAGGGGTTGCAGCGTCTTCTGTAAAAATGTAGATTATAGCAACATGAGTACAAAGGTACTCAGCAAGACTTACATCAGATCCTACATACATGCATATTATCAAGAGGGGTTGGTGGAGTTATTGCAGCAAGCCAGCTTTGACTCTTGGCTAGACTATCCTACGATACTCCAACTTGAAATGGCTTTGCGCACACGAGTCCACTACTCACCACTTCAATACACTACCGAGGATCCACCTCCGTCTTCCTACGGAAGAGCCATCCTCGGCACTCACACTTATCTTGAGGCTTTTAGTAGTTTCCATTTACTTGTCTATGAACTGTATAGGCAACCAAGTAGTCCTTTACCGCGGACGCGGCTATTCGAATAGATCATGTTAACCCTGCAGGGGTGTACTTCTTCATACATGTTTCCACCACTTAGCGTCTGCACACGACATGTGCTCGGCAGACTTCAAGCGAAAGCCGACGTGGGTGTAGACCACGACCTGCCTAAACACTTAAGCCTCTAGTCCAGGTTTATCGCCTATTCAGGTTCCATCCGCAGGGAGTCCGGCCGAGGTTTCCCATACGGCCCCGAACGATGTGAACAGGGTTCCCGAGATACCTAACGGGTATTCGGTACACCCGGCCACGTACCTACCGCATCACAGCCCACCCCTACGGTCAGCGCTGTCCACGGCCTCCAGTAGGCTACAAACACCAGAAACTACTTGCAACTCCTGGACAGAGAACTAGGGTGAATAAGAAGTCGAGAGGGTCCATTGGTTTCGGGCCCAATGCATGGTAGTAGCTGATTCTTAAATCACACATACAGATCTCAGTGCTTAAGGTCGGCTTCAATGAAACAACCCACCATGTACTCCTACATGGCCTCTCATCGATACCTTTACCAAATCGTGTTCACCACACCACTCTCATTACCGACATAATCATTTCACTCTAGCCCATCACCCAGATGAACCAGACCTGACACGACTCTAAGCATAGCAGGCTTAGCAAGGTAGGAACAACACATACATATGGCTCAATCAACTCCTACACATGCTAGTGGGTTTCATCTAGTTACTGTGGCAATGACAGGTCATGCAGAGGAAATGGGTTCAACTACCGTAACACACAGCAGTTTGAATCGCGTTGTCTTAATGCAGTAAAAGAGAGCAGGGGCGAGAACATGGGATTGTATCGATATGATCAGATGGTTGGTTGCTTGCCTGATGGTTCGTTGCACGGATACGGTTCTTCGTTAGGGTAATCACGGTACTCCTCGGGGACAGATCCTGTCGCAAAGGACATCGATACACAAACATCACCAAACAATATGCAACAATATGATGCATGCATGAAACATGGCAATATGAGTGTGTTGGGCTAATGCAACTAAAACCAGAAGGGTTTGAACAAATTTGAATCAAGGATTCAAATTTCAAATTCAAATATGGCCTTTTAAAGTGCCTTTTCTTGTTCTGATTAAAACATCAACTTAACTTGTTTGATCATGCATGGAAATGGTACAGATGGATAGATTGGATTTTTCTGATCATTTTTCATATATAATTTGTCCAATTTGGAGTTACAGAATAAAAGTTATGAATTTTTGAAGTTTAATTAATATTCTGGAATTTCCTGATTTAATTCAACGCTGTCAGGACCCCGACTCGATGTCACATCGATCTAGCCGGTAACACTTCATATCACTTTGCGGCCTCACGCACGGTATTCCCACGGGTGTCGCCTTACCTTTGCCCGGGACCGTTTGCGCCTTTTGGCTCACGTATATGATAGTGTCGCTAGCATCCATATGATAAAGAGCCCAGGCTGACATGACTAGTTGTAAACCCAAAGTGGCACAGACTTACAGGGACAGGCATCCATGACCCAGCTTCGAACGTGTCGGTCATCAGCAAGTGGGTCCGGGCTGTAGCACTGGGCTAGCAGGACTCCGGTAAACCGGGCTGTAGCGGGCTAACAGGACTCCGGTACTCAAAGCGTGACATTTCCCCGAAGGGACAGACACAGGAACGAAGAAGGACACATGCCGGCCAGCCTAAGTGTTCCAGAGCAGTAGCAAGCTACCATGGCTCAGCGGTAACACTAGGAGACATTTCCCGGTAAGAGAGGCTACTAAAGATAAACAACTAGATAGTCAGATCCCACACATACCAAGCATTTCAATCATACACACAATATGCTCGATATGTGTAAATACAACGAAGCATCACAACATGACTCTATGACACAAGTACTTTATCTAAGGCTCAGGGAGCCATACATAATACACACACAAAGTTACGGGTCTCACGACCCAACATACAAGTTATACAATCATACAAGCCAACAGCGGAAGTAACTTGTCTGAGTACAGACAACTAGTAAAATAAAAGAGGCTTGGAAAGCCTGGCTATACTATGTGGTCCTTCACAAGCTCAGGGTCACCACCTGGGTCTTTAGCCTACTCGTTGATGTCAACGTCTACATAGAACCCATCAGAAGGGGTTGCAGCGTCTTCTGTAAAAATTTAGATTATAGCAACATGAGTACAAAGGTACTCAGCAAGACTTACATCAGATCCTACATACATGCATAGTATCAAAAGGGGTTGGTGGAGTTATTGCAGCAAGCCAGCTTTGACTCTTGGCTAGACTATCCTACGATACTCCATCTTGAAATAGTTTTGCGCACACGAGTCCACTATTCACCACTTCAATACACTACCGAGGATCCACCTCCATCTTCCTACGGAAGAGCCATCCTCGGCACTCACACTTATCTTGAGGCTTTTATCAGTTTCCATTTACTTGTCTATGAACTGTATAGGCAACCAAGTAGTCCTTTACCGCGGACGCGGCTATTCGAATAGATCATGTTAACCCTGCAGGGGTGTACTTCTTCATACATGTTTCCACCACTTAGCGTCTGCACACGACATGTGCTCGGCAGACTTCAAGCGAAAGCCGACGTGGGTGTAGACCACGACCTACCTAAACACTTAAGCCTCTAGTCCAGGTTTATCGCCTATTCAGGTTCCATCCGCAGGGAGTCCGGCCGAGGTTTCCCATACGGCCCCGAACGATGTGAACAGGGTTCCCGAGATACCTAACGGGTATTCGGTACACCGTGCCACGTACCTACCGCATCACAGCCCACCCCTACGGTCAGCGCTGTCCACGGCCTCCAGTAGGCTACAAACACCAGAAACTACTTGCGACTCCTGGACAGAGAGCTAGGGTGAATAAGAAGTCGAGCGGGGTCATATTTCAGGGCCCAATGCATGGTAGTAGCTGTATCTTAAATTACATATACAGATCTCAGTGCTTAAGGTCGGCTTCAATGAAACAACCCACCATGTACTCCTACATGGCCTCTCATCGATACCTTAACCAAAACGTGTTCACCACACCACTCTCATTACCGACATAATCATTTCACTCTAGCCCATCACCCAGATGAACCAGACCTGACACGACTCTAAGCATAGCAGGCATAGCAAGGTAGGAACAACACATACATAGGGCTCAATCAACTCCTACACATGCTAGTGGGTTTCATCTAGTTACTGTGGCAATGACAGGACATGCAGAGGAAATGGGTTCAACTACCGTAGCACACAGCAGTTTGAATCGCGTTGTCTTAATGCAGTAAAAGAGAGCAGGAGCGAGAACATGGGATTGTATCGATATGATCAAATGGTTGGTTGCTTGCCTGATGGTTCGATGCACTGATACGGTTCTTCGTTAGGGTAATCACGGTACTCCTCGGAGGCAGAACCTGTCGCAAAGGACATCGATACACAAGCATCACCAAACAATGTGCAATAATATGATGCATGCATGAAACATGGCAATATGAGTGTGTTGGGCTAATGCAACTAAAACCAGAAGGGTTTGAACAAATTTGAATCATAGATTCAAATTTCAAACTCAAACATGGTCTCTTTAAGTGCTTTTCCTTGTTCTGCTTGAAACATCAATTTAACTTGTTTGATCATGCATGAAAATAGTACAGATGGATAGATTGGATTTTTCTGATCATTTTTCATATATAATTTGTCCAATTTGGAGTTACAGAATAAAAGTTATGAATTTTTGAAGTTTAAACAATATTCTGGAATTTCCTGATTTAAATTAAATCCAGAAATTATAATTATTGCGCCAGCATGACGTCAGCATGACGTCAGTGGTCAACTGCGGCTGTCTGGGGTCAAACCTGACGTGTGGGGCCCACACGTCAGTGACAGGGGGGTTAAACAGGGTTAATTTAATCCTAATTACTAATTAGTGGCGCTGGGGCCCACTAGTCAGTGTCAGGGGGTTAACTAACAGTGGTTAGCGCTAATCCTAATTAGCTACAGGGCTGGGCCCACCTGTCAGGGACTCAGGGGGTGTCCTCCCGTGGTCAAAGTGGGTCAAACCCACCGGCGACGTGACGCCGGCGAGGCCCGAGACGGCGGCGCGATGCGGGATCGCGCTACAGGGCACGGGCGAGGCCGTGCTTGGGCTCGTTGGAAAGCTCTTGCTCCCGCGCGTCGAACGGTGGTCGTGGCTGGGCCTGGGGTGGCCGGAGTCGACGGCGGCGAGCTCGGCTGCGGCCGCCGGAGTTCGGGTGCGGTCGGGATCGGTGTTGCAGGGGGTTTGGGGAGGCGTTAGCGCGTGCTGCGTACTCCTGGTGAGGTGGGGAGCACGATAGTGCGCTCAGTTGGGTGCTACGGTGACCGTGGCCACGACGGCGACATCGCCGGCGGCGTGGAGCTCTCGGCCAAGGTGGGGCTAGGGCCTAGAGGTCGGGAGAGACCAGGGGAGAAGGGGGAAACGATCCGGGGGCTCACCGCGGAGCTGCAGGGATGGTTAGCGGGCTCGGGGACGCGCTGGAGACGACGAATTCGACGGCGACGATGGTCGGAGCCCGAAGAGGGGAACGGCGACGTGGCGGCGATGCAGGGCTTCCGGAGGACCGTGGAGCGGTGGGGAGGAAGAGGGGGTCGTGGCGGAGCTTCTGAGCTAGTCGGGGGAGCGAGGGGTGGCCAGAGACGGCTGCTGTGGCGAACGGCGGCGACGGTGGTGTTCGACCGTGTGAGAGAGAGAGCGAGGGAGAGGAAGGGAGAGCCGGGGGAGAGTGAGAGAGAGCAGGGGGAGAGGCGTGGCGTCGTCCAGGGCATCGAGGCGAGGAGAGGGAGGGCAGGCAGGCAGGGAGAGAGGTGGCGTGGCGCGGTGGCGCGTGCGCGCGCCGGCCACACTCCCCTCCCTCTGTCGGGACGAAGACGACAGAGGAGGGAGGTGGGCTGGGCCGGCTGCTGGCTGGGCCGGCCAGCTGGCTGGGCCGCACAGTGGAGGAGCCCAGGTAAGCTCCTCCTGTTAATTATTTTCTGTTTTCTAATTTCTGACATTTGTTTTGGTTTAAAAAATATATTAAATCATTTATTTAACTTATGCCAATTTTTGCAGGAGCTATATATATTATTCCAGAGCTCCTTTATAAATGGCATAATATTTGGACATATATTAATATATATAATAATATATTTCCAATGCAAATAATTATGCATTAATTCCAAATGCCCAAAATAAATACCTGTGAGCTCTTAAAAATATTGGTTTGATTTTTATCTCTGTCCAATATTTTCAGAGAGCAACATGAGCATTTTCTTGGACCCTTTTGGAGAAATTTTTATTTGGGTCATTTTCAAAATGATTCTGAGGGTTTCACAAATCCCCATTTCAAATTAAATGGAATTTTAAACATGATGCACACACTCTGATGCATGACTAGCTAGGGTGTGACACTGTGGTTCATGGCACTCTCCACCTCAGAGTTGGTGGTAGACAACCTGTCCACATCCTCCGTCGGAGGAGCGTTCGGTGCGCGCCTTGTGTTCGCCTCCGCCTCCGGACCAGGCTTTGGAGCCTGGCTGGTGGAGGCGCCATTGGCAGCCTCTCCGAATATAGTCCGGCGAGGTCTCTTTTTCCTGAAGAGAGCACGAGTGTTAATATGCCTTAAAGGTATAACACCTGGGATAAGGAGGCGCGTCATACCTTTGCGCTGACGCCTCGGTCCAGACTGCACCTCTTTTCTGCCCACGGGGCCCTGCGGCCCCTCGTTGGCTTGTCGCCGCAGGTTCGGCCTCCCGTCTCAGAAACCTCCCCTGCAAAGCTCGGTTGTAATCAGAAAACTGAAAACACGAGGGGGCAGACCCCTATTCGGGGTACTGGGGCTTCAATCTCAATTACCTGGGAGGTCGGGATTAGCCCTGGGTAATCGGCCGTATTGGCCACCAAGGCGTTGTCCTTGCTCAATTGATGGAACACTCCATCAATCAGCTCCACAGATACGTCTGGATCCTCTTGAGAGGCCGGGTCGAGGGACCGTCCTGGGTCCTCGGGTTGTGGAGGAGGGCTGTTTATTTCTTTAACAGCCTGGCGCAGTTCCTGCATTGAAGTCGCTAGACTAAATATTTAAAAATGGGGATATAAAACGGATGGGTAAGATGCGACCACTTACCCAGCTTGGAGGATTGTACATAGAAAATCCACCCTTTGGGTTGACGCGGAGAAAATCCTCCTCTTCTCCCTTGTACAAAGCGGACAAGGTCTTTGTTAGAGCCGCAGCCGAATCCGGCCCCTTACGGTCATAGCGGGTGGCGTCGTCCTCCCCGTTGAAGTCCCACATGGGGTGGCCTCTATACTGTAGCGGCTGCACCCCTCGCATGATGCATGCAGCCATGACCCCGATCATGGTCAGTCTGGAATGAGCTAACAATCTTATCCGGCCCATTAGGTAAATAACGTCCTTGTCACTTTCCCTCTGAGGGCTCCGTGGACGCCAACTTAGGCGCTTCTTTAGTGGAGCACTGTCGAACTCAGGGAGGCCGGTCCGGACAGGATCCGGCAGCAGGACGTCCTCTATGTAAAACCATTCCGAAGGCCAGTCCACAGACGCCTTCTTTGGGGTTCCGGATAGGTATCCGGTCCCGGCGATACGCCACACTTCGGCTCCACCCACTTGATATATTGACCCCTTCTTAGAACGGGGCACAAGGCAGAATAGCTCTTTCCACAGCCCGAAATGAGCCTCAACACCCAAAAACAGCTCGCAAAGGGGCCCGTGATATGCAATACGGAGGCAGATGTAAGATTGTGTAGCTGGAGGCCATAGTACTCCAGTAGCCCCCGGAGAAATGGATGGGTTGGAAATCCGAGCCCTCTTATTAAATAAGGGACAAGGCATACCCGCTCTCCTTTGGAAGGATTAGGGGCACTCTCCGCTTGCTCTCCGCCATTATAGGTGGCAAGTCCGGCTCGAACCGGGACCATATAGGCCGGGGGGAGAAATCCCTTGGTCTGGAGCTCCACTAGCTCGGTGTGCGGGACGGAACACCTCTTCCAATCTCCAGGCTGAGAGCTGGAAGGGCGAGAGGAGGAGCTGCGGCGGCCGACCATGATGGAATGGACCTCTGTCGGATACGCTCTGATGAATACTCGCGGAAGGAAGAAGGTGTGGTTTGAATCTAAATCCTCGTCCCCTTAAATAGGCGGCTCATTTATGCGGCTAGGGGTGTGGATGTAAAAACACTCAGACTTTTCGTATTCGTTTGACACGTGGGAGACGGCCATTATTGGGCGTAGAAACCAAGGAGCGCAACATTTACAAGAAACCGAACTTTATTCAACAGGTACACGGAATTTGGAGGAGAACCCGCCTTGCAATGCCGAAGACAATCTGCGCGTCGGACTCATCGTCATCAAAGCCTGGTTCGGGGGCTACTGAGGGAGTCCTGGATTAGGGGGTGTCCGGATAGCCGGACTATACCTTCAGCCGGACTCCAGGACTATGAAGATACAAGATTGAAGACTTCGTCCCGTGTCCGGGAGGGACTTTCCTTGGCGTGGAAGGCAAGGTTGGCGATACGGATATGTAGATCTCCTACCATTGTAACCGACTTTGTGTAACCCTAACCCTCTCCGGTGTCTATATAAACCGGAGGGTTTTAGTCCGTAGGACAACATACACAACAATCATACCATAGGCTAGCTTCTAGGGTTTAGCCTCTCCGATCTCGTGGTAGATCTACTTTTGTACTACCCATATCATCAATATTAATCAAGCAGGATGTAGGGTTTTACCTCCATCAAGAGGGCCCGAACCTGGGTAAAACTTCGTATCCCTTGCCTCCTGTTACCATCCGGCCTAGACGCACAGTTCGGGACCCCCTACCCGAGATCCGCCGGTTTTGACACCGATAATGAGATTTTTGAATTAAGCCCTATAAACCGGAAAGGAGGAAGTATATTACTACCTCTATAGTGAGGAGTAACATAAGTGTGGTAACATATAACACTTCATTTATTAGGCTATATACTCATCTTGCCTTGATATGTGTTATGTTACTCATACTACTAGTAACTAGCTATGTTACCACTTTTCTTTCTTTATCCATTTATTGCTTGTTATATCATCTATTTTATTTAGATATGTGTGATATTACTACCTATGTTACATCCACTGTGGATAGTCTTACATGAGAGCCCATTACCCTCACTTTTTATGTCTCTCTTCTTCACGTACGTAAAATTGTCATGTAAACTGGTTATAAGCCTACTATAATACTTACTCTTAGACCTATGAACCAAAGTAGCAGAACCAATACACGTTCGATTTATTTTGCGATAAATTAACGACACATTGTCGTCAAAACACGACAAGCAGCTCACCTTCTCAGAGCATCTCCAACAGCCGCGCTAAACAAGCATCGCGCCGCAAATTTTGCCATTTTAGCGTGCACGCAACCTGTAGACAAGCTCTAGCGGGCGTGCAATAACCGCACGCGCGGCATATGTAGTTGGGCACGCGGTCCGAAACATCAACTCGCGCTGTGTATTTGGGGCGCGGGCTTCCGCGCGCGGCACACACGAGCGCTCGCGCCGCACTCTCTCCTTCCCGCCGCCTTCGCCCCGCGCACGCCGGCGCCGGCGAACTTGACCCGATGGACGCACGCGCCGGCACCCCGCTCACCCCATTCTATAGCCGCGACCCCTCCCCCGCCGGCGCGATGGGCGGAATGTCTTCCGGTGTGCCTCCTCACACACATTCTCATAAAGATGCTGTTGAAAATCTTGCCAACACCGTCGGAGCTTCACGTGATGCAGTGCGCGATGAGGAGGAGGAAGAATCATCTTCGGAGGAGGAAGAATCGTCTTCCAAAGATGAGGACGAAGAAGAGGACGAGGCTTGATGTGTCTTTCGTTTGTGTCATGAACTTGGTTTGCATTTTGAACTTGGTTGGATAAACTTGTGGGCATGAATTTTTATTCATTAACTTGTTTGTGTGAAATTTATATGTCATGTTCATTGCATTTTGAAGGTTTCAAATCCAATTTGTGTCCAAAATGCAACATATATAATGCCCCGGCAAGTTATGCGCGCTACATTTTTTACGCGTTGCATTTTAACACGACAGTTGAAGCCAGCGCTGCCGGCCGCGCAAAACCAAACAAGAGCGCGCGGCAAAGTAATTTTTTACACGCGGCGCATAGCGTAGTTGTTGAAGATGCTCGTGCCGCGCGGCTGTTGAAGATGCTCTCACGTGCCCGCTCTCTGCCCCACGCATGCACCCACGCATGCATGCATGCGCCAAGCACACCACCCAGCCCATGCACCCATGGATGCATGCCCGACGCAATTAGCGTGGTATTAAAGCTTCTTCTTTTTAGGCGCTGCCAAGCTGCTTTTTAGGCCGGTTTTTTGGTAGCTTAAAAAATAAACTACCATTCTTCAGTTTAAAAAAATAAGCCGTCGTCAACGTGGCGATCTAAATGAACGGCGTTTTTATTCGTTTTTTGTTCGTTTGGATTAGTCGCCCGCTCAGTGTCCGTCCTCTTTTTGATTTGAGTCGACAGTGTGTCCAACGCGCCGAGCCATATTTGCCGGCCGGCTGGCCGCCCTCTTTCAACAAATACACACATATTTTGCATTATTTCACAAGTAAATATAGAGTTTCACAACCAATTTCACAAGCAAATATAGAGTTTCACAACCAAATATAAAGCATAGTTTCACAACCAAATAAAGCATAGTTTTACAAGCCAAATAAAAATTAAATTGTCTCATAGTTTTACATGCCAAATAAAAAAATTCATCTATTGGTTGTCAACATGAGCTCACGTATGCTCGCCAAATCATTTTACAACTGCACGTGAGTTTCTCAATCATGCATTTAATGATGAAGTTAGGTGAATTGTTCAAACGTTGCTGCTCCTCTATGCTTAGGCACAAAATTCTCACCCTAAAACTGAAGTCCTTGATCATAGATACGTTCTGTACGCTCATCTTCTATGATCATATTGTGCATGATCACACAAGTAGTCATCACCTACCACAGCTTCTTCGTGCTCCAAGTCCTAGTAGGATACCGAACGATGCCCCATCGAGATTGCAAAACACCAAAGGCACGCTCGACGTCCTTCCTAGCACTCTCTTGCTCTTGGGAAAATCTTTTCCTCTTCCCTCCGATAGGGTTGGGGATTGTCTTCACAATAGTGGTCCACTAAGGTTAGATACCGTCACCTAGGTAGTATCATTTGTCGTAGTTATGAATGTTAATGGTAACATTCAACGGCGGGTTGTTGCCCTCGGCAAGCCTTGCAAACACCGGCGAGCGCCGAAGCACATTGATATCATTGTGTGATCCGGTCATGCCAAAGAAAGAGTGCCAGATCTAGAGATCTTGTGATGCCACGACCTTAGGTATGACAGTACAAGTCCTCACATGGCCCTTATACTGCCCTTGTCAAGCAGAAGGACAGTTCTTCCACTCCCAATGCATGCAGTCTATGCTACCAAGCATCCCTGGGAAGCCCCTGTTGGCATTCATCGCCAACAAGTGGACTGTATCTTGAGAGTCGGCTCTCTCAAGTACTCAGGGCCAAGCACATCAATCACATCCTTGCAGAACTTGTAGATGGAGTCTAGGCATGTAGTCTCGCTCATACAGACGTACTCATCAATGAGATCACCAGGCACCCCGTATGCAAGCATCCGGACGGCTGCAGTGCATTTCTGATAAGATGAGAAGCCAATCTTTCCAACGACATCCTCTTTGCACTCGAAATAGTGATCGTATCCGACCACTCCCTCTCTAATACAGTTGAAAAGATGCCTACTCATACGAAAATGCCGCCGGAATTTCTAATGTTTGAACAGCGGGTTGGTTGTGTCAAAGTAGTCCTTCCAAAGAAGGAAATGACCGCTCTCTCGGTTGCGATTCAATGCCAGAAGGTGCTCCGAGATGGAGCCATAGAAGAATGGCCGTTAGTTGTTAAGGTGGCGATGGACCAACACGACAACCAAGATCTCCTCCTCCTCACCGGACGAGGAATCGTCAGAGTCACAAAGGAAATTATGGAAAAAGAACTCGTCAGCCGAGTCCATTTTGTACCGACGGTTTGGGCGTCGATGAAGGAGCCGGCCGGCGAAGGGAGGCGTGCCTCCCTTGGACCAGGTGGCTGGCTTGTAGGCGTCCGACGAGCATGCCAGCGTCCGACGAGCTTGCCGACGTCAGGATGAAGGAGCTGGCCAGGGTGGCGAGGCGGCTTCCTTCTCGCGATGGGGGTCGGGGAGGTGGGGGTGGGAAGCTTTGGTGCCCCGGCGGCGAGATGGTGTTGGCGGCACGTGGGAGGTGGCGGCCTTGGGGGAGATATGTGATAACCCACAAGTACAAGGGATCAGTTGTAGCCTCTTTCGATCAGTAAGAGTGTTGAACCAAACGAGGAGCTAAAGGTAGAACAAATATTCCCTCAAGTTCTATCGACCATCGATACAACTCTACGCACGCTTAACGTTCGCTTTACCTAGAACAAGTATGAAACTAGAACTACTTTGTAGGTGTTGTAGGATAGATTCGCAAGATAATAAAGAGAACATAAATACAAACTAGGGGCTGTTTAGATAAATAAACAATTAAGTTAGTATAGCGAGTGTGGAAAAGTGGTGGTAGGAGTTGCGGAATTGTACCTAAGCAATTGTACCCAGAGGGGCCGGCTTCTAGCAGGCGGCCCCAAACGCCCTCAAAGTCTGAGCCACCATGAATGCGATGAAACGAGACGTGGCTACAGAGAAGCCTGCCACCCTCGAATCCAGGGCGGGTCGTGGCTACAGTGCGTCGTACCGGCTGGTGATCTCCCGCGCGGTGCGGCACTGTATCCCCTCCGCCCATGACATTACCCAAGATAGAACGGGCCCAGCTCCACGACGGGCTGTCGGTACAGCCCGCAGGCGGCGGGTCCTACCATCCTATGGAAAGCCAGAAGGTGGCAGGCTCAGCTAGCCGTCTAGGGGAGAGGCCAGCTTCCAGCAGGCGGCCCTCCCCTTCTTAAGAGTTTGTGCACCGTCAGCCGCGAGAAATAGGGAATGGCTACAGTAAATGATCACCACGCGGCGGGACTGTAGCCACACCTTCCCCGACGAAGCAAGCGTCATTAGAAGCACAACTATAGTGATGAGCTGCCGGCAAGGCCCGCAAGCGGTGGGCGCGTCCTGTTGGCCGAGTACAAGACAGCCGGCGGGGCCCACTAGTCGGCGGGCCCCAGCTGCCAGTGGAGAAGCCGGCCACAAGAGACACTGATGGCCTGGGCCTATGCCCGGTCAGATTACCATTGTACCCCTGGGGGTAGGCCCATATAAACCCCCCAAGGCACCCATGCAAAGGGTTCAGATTCTTAGAGAAACACAAACACACACATAGAGAGAGAGGGAGCTAGGGCTAGCCTTGTTCTTCTTCCTTCTCCAGAGAAACAGCTCAAGGAGCAATCTTGTTCCACTCTTATTGAGTTAGTGATCATGCGGAGACCCCACAGAGCAGGACTAGGGGTGTTATCTCCTAGCAGAGCCCCGAACCTGGGTAAGATCCGCCGGCGTGCATGTCTTCGCCTCATCCCATTTCCTGGCACCGGCGACGTCTTATTAGCCCCCTCCATGATAAGCTATCCTTTGGCATATGTCGCACGACACCCCTGACATTCCCTTTCCCAGCATTCTTTCATTAATTTCATGTCCGCGTTCTAGTGTTCAGTTATGTCTAACCTTGCTACCTCTTGAGCACTGCATTGGTTTTCCCCGAAGAGGAAGGGATGATGCAGCAAAGTAGCGTAAGTATTTCCCTTAGTTTTTGAGAACCAAGGTATCAATCCAGTAGGAGGCTACGCGCGAGTCCCTCGTACCTGCACAAAACAAATAAATCCTCACAACCAACACGAATAGGGGTTGTCAATCCCTACACGGCCACTTACGAGAGTGAGATCTGATAGATATGATAAGATAATATTTTTTGTATTTTTGTGATAAAGATGCAAAGTAAATTAAAGGCAAAGTAAAAAGCTAAGGAAATAACTAAGTAGTAGGAGATTAATATGATAAAGATAGACACGGGGCCATAGGTTTCACTAGTGGCTTCTCTCGAGAGCATAAGTATTCTACGATGGGTGAACAAATTACTGTTGAGCAATTGACAGAATTGAGCATAGTTATGAGAATATCTAGGTATGATCATGTATATAGGCATCACGTCCGAGACAAGTAGACCGACTCCTGCCTGCATCTACTACTATTACTCCACTCATCGACCGCTATCCAGCATGCATCTAGAGTATTAAGTTAAAAAACAGAGTAACGCCTTAAGCAAGATGACATGATGTATAGGGATAGACTCATGCAATATGATGAAAACCCCATCTTGTTATCCTCGATGGCAAAAATACAATATGTGCCTTGCTGCCCCTACTGTCACTGGGAAAGAACACCGCAAGATTGAACCCAAAGCTAAGCACTTCTCTCATTGCAAGAAAGATCAATCTAGTAGGCCAAACCAAACTGATAATTCGAAGAGACTTGCAAAGATAACAAATCATACATAAAAGAATTCAGAGAAGATTCAAATATTGTTCATAGATAGACTTGATCATAAACCCACAATTCATCGGTCTCAACAAACACACCGCAAAAAGAAGATTACATTGAATAGTTCTCCACAAGAGAGGGGAGAACATTGTATTGAGATCCAAAAGGAGAGAAGAAGACATCTAGCTAATAACTATGGACCCGTAGGTCTGAGGTAAACTACTCACACTTCATCGGAGAGGCTATGGTGTTGATGTAGAAGCCCTCCGTGATCGATGCCCCCTTCGGTGGAGCTCCGAAACAGGCCCCAAGATCGAATCTCGTGGATACAGAAAGTTACGGCGGTGGAATTAGGGTTTTGGCTCCGTCTCTGATCATTTGGGGGTACATAGGTATATATAGGAGGAAGGAGTACGTCGGTGGAGCAACAGGGGGCCCACGAGGGTGGAGGGCATGCTTGGTGGGGTAGGCGCGCCCCCTACCTCGTGGCCTCCTCTTTTGTGTTTTGATGTAGGGTCCAAGTCTCCCGGGTCTTGTTTGTTGAGAAAATCACGTTCCCAAAGGTTTCATTCCGTTTGGACTCCGTTTGATATTCCTTTTCTTCGAAACCCTAAAACAGGCAAAAAAAACAGCAATTCTGGGCTGGGCCTTCGGTTAATAGGTTATTCCCAAAAATAATATAAAAGTGGATAATTAAGCCCAATAATGTCCAAAATAGTAGATAATATAGCATGGAGCAATCAAAAATCATAGATATGTTGGAGACGTATCAAGCATCCCCAGGCTTAATTCCTGCTCGTCCTCGAGTAGGTAAATGATAAAAACATAATTTTTGATGTGGAGTGCTACTTGGCATAATTTTAATGTAATTGTTCTTAATTGTGGCATGAATATTCAGATCCGAAAGATTCAAGACAAAAGTTTATATTGACATAAAAATAATAATACTTCAAGCATACTAACTAAGAAATTATGTCTTCTCAAAATAACATGGCCAAAGAAAGTTCATCCCTACAAAATCATATAGTTTAGTCATGTTTCATTTTTGTCACACAAAAATGCTCTCATCATGCACAACCCCGATGACAAGCCAAGCAATTGTTTCATACTTTAGTAATCTCAAACCTATAAACTTTCACGCAATATATGTGTGCGAGCCATGGACATAGCACTATAGGTGGAATAGAATATAATGAGGGGGTTATGTGGAGAAGACAAAAAAAGAGAAAGTCTCACATCAACGAGGCTAATCAATGAGCTATGGAGATGCCCATCGATTGATGTTAATAGAAGGAGTAGGGATTGCCATGCAACGGATGCACTAGAGTTATAAATATATGAAAGCTCAACAAAAGAAACTAAGTGGGTGTGCATCCAACTTGCTTGCTCACGAAGACCTAGGGCACTTGAGGAGGCCCATTGTTAGAATATACAAGCCAAGTTCTATAATGAAAATTCCCACTAGTATATGAAAGTGATAAAACAAGAGACTCTCTATCAAGAAGATTACGGTGCTACTTTGAAGCACAAGTGTGGCAAAGGATAGTAACATTGTCCATTCTCTCTTTTTCTCTCATTTTTTTGGGCCTTCTCTTTTTTTGGCCTTTCTCTTTTTTATAATTCCTCACTTGGGACAATGCTCTAGAAAATGATGATCATCACACTTCTATTTATTTACAACTCAATGATTACAACTCGATACTAGAACAAAAGTTGACTCTATATGAATGCCTCCGGCGGTGTACCGAGATATGCAATGGACCAAGAGTGACATGTATGAAAGAATTATGAATGGTGGCTTTGCCACAAATACTATGTCAACTACATGATCATGCTAAGCAATATGACAATGATGAATGTGTCATTATAAACAGAATGGTGGAAAGTTGCATGGCAATATATCTCGTAATGGCTATGGAAATGCCATAATAAGTAGGTATGGTGGCTGTTTTTAGGAAGATATAAGGAGGTTTATGTGTGAAAGAGTGTATCATATCACGGGGTTTGGATGCACCGGTGAAGTTTGTGCCAACTCTCAATGTGAGAAAGGGCAATGCACGGTATCGAAGAGGCTAGCAATGATGGAAGGGTGAGAGTGCGTATAATCCATGGACTCAACATTAGTCATAAAGAACTCACATACTTATTCCAAAAATCTACAAGTCATCAAAAACCTCGGCACTATGCGCATGCTCCTAGGGGGATAGATTGGTAGAAAAAGACCATCGCTCGTCCCCGACCGCCACTTATAAGGAGGACAATCAAATAACACCTCATGTTTCAAATTTGTTACATAACGTTTACCATACATGCATGCTACGGGACTTGCAAACTTCAACACAAGCATTTCTCAATTTCACAACTACTCAACTAGCATGACTTTGATATTATTACCTCCATATCTCAAAACAATCATCAAGCATCAAACTTCTCTTAGTATTCAAAACACTTATAAGAAAATTTTATTATTAATCTTGTATACCTAGCATATTAGGATTTTAAGTAATTATCATGCTATTTAAGAATCTCAAAATAATCTAAGTGAAGCATGAGAGATCAATAGTTTCTATAAAACAAATCCACCACCGTGCTCTAAAAGATATAAGTGAAGTACTAGAGCAAAACTATATAACTCAAAAGATATAAGCGAAGCACATAGAGTATTCTAACAAATTCTAAATCATGTATGGCTCTCTCAAAAGGAGTGTACAACAAGGATGATTGTGGTAAACTAAAAAGTAAAGACTCAAATCATACAAGACGCTCCAAGCAAAACACATATCATGTGGCGAATAAAAATATAGCTCAAGTAAAGTTACCGATAGAAGTAGACGAAAGAAGGGATGCCTTCCGGGGCATCCCCAAGCTTTGGCTTTTAGGTGTCTTTAGATTATCTTGGGGGTGCCATGGGCATCCCCAAGCTTAGGCTCTTGCCACTCCTTGTTCCATATACCATCAAATCTTTACCCAAAACTTGAAAACTTCACAACACAAAACTTAAAGTAGAAAATCTCGTGAACTCCGTTAGCGAAAGAAAACAAAAGACCACTTCAAGGTACTGTAATGAACTCATTCTTTATTTATATTGGTGTTATACCTACTGTATTCTAACTTCTCTATGATTTATAAACTATTTTACTAGCCATAGATTCATCAAAATAAGCAAACAACACACGAAAAACAGAATCTGTCAAAAACAGAACAGTCTATAGTAATCTGTAGCTAGCGCAAGATCTGGAACCCCAAAAATTTCTAAAATAAATTTCTGGACGTGAGGAATTTATCCATTAATCATCTGCAAAAATAATTAACTAAATAGCACTTTCCAAATAAAAATGGCTGTAGTTCTCATAAGCGCTAAAGTTTCTGTTTTTTACAGCAAGTTTAACAAGACTTTCCCCAAGTCTTCCCAACGGTTCTACTTGGCACAAACACTAATTAAACACAAAAAACACAACCAAAACAGAGGCTAGATAAATTATTTATTACTAAACAGGAGCAAAAAGCAAGGAATAAAAATACAATTGGGTTGCCTCCCAACAAGCGTTATCGTTTAACGTCTCTAGCTAGGCATAACAAGCAAGGATAGATCTAGGTATTGCCATCTTTGGTAGGCAATCCATAAGTGGCTCTCATAATAGATTCATAAGGTAATTTAATTTTCTTTCTAGGAAAGTGTTCCATGCCTTTCCTCAATGGAAATTGGAATCTAATATTTCCTTCCTTCATATCAATAATTGCACCAATCGTTCTAAGGAAAGGTCTACCAAAAATAATAGGACATGAAGGATTGCAATCTATGTCAAGAACAATAAAATCTACGGGCATATAATACCTATTTGCAACAATAAGAACATCATTAGTTCTTCCCATAGGTTTCTTAATAGTGGAATCCGCAAGGTGCAAGTTTAGAGAGCAATCATTAAAATCACGGAAACCTAACAAATCACATAAATTTTTTGGAATCGTGGAAACACTAGCATAAAGTTTTATAGGGATAGAAACTTCCAATTCAAGTTTTTCTTCATAAGATTGCATCAAGGCATCAATGATATGTTTAGTAAACGCTTTATTTTGGATGTAAGCGCGAGGAGAATTTAGCACGGATTGTAACAAGGAAATACAATCAATCAAAGAGCAATTTTCATAGTTAAATTCCTTGAAATCCATAATAGTGGGTTTAGCAACATCTAGGGTTTTAATTCCATCAATCCCACTTTTATCAATTTTAGCATCAAGATCAACAAATTCCGAATTCTTGGAACGCCTTCTAGGTAAAGGTGGGTCATATTCAGTCCCATCATTATCAAGATTCATATTGCAAAACAAAGATTTAAAAGGGGACACATCAATATCTTCATCTTTATTTTCATAGAAAGTAGGAGAAGACGCTCTTATAAAGACATCTTTCTTAGCACGCATCCTAGCGGTTCTTTCTTTGCACTCATCAATGGAAATTCTCATGGCTTTGAGAGACTCATTGATACCATGCTTAGGTGGAATAGATCTAAGTTTCAAAGAATCAACATCAAGAAAAATTCTATCAACGTTCCTAGCCAAATCATCAATCTTAAGCAATTTTTCTTCAATCAAAGCATTAAAATTCTTTTGCAAAGTAATAAATTCTTTAATATTAGATTCAAAATCAGAGGGCATCTTATTATAATTTTCATAAGAATTGTTGTAGAAATTACCATAATTATTAGAGGGATTACTAGGATAAGGCCTAGGATTAAAATTTTCTATATACACGTTGTTACCAAAATTGTTCCTACAACAAAATTCACATCCATAGATTCATTATTATTCTCAATCAAAGTAGACAAGGGCATATCATTAGGATCAGAAGAAACACTTTTACTAGTAAATAATTTCATAAGTTCATCCATCTTTCCACTCAAGACATTAATTTCTTCTATCGCATGCACCTTTTTATTAGTGGATCTTTCAGTATGCCATTGAGAATAATTAACCATAATATTATCTAGGAGTTTAGTAGCTTCTGCTAAATTGATTTCCATAAAAGTTCCTCCCGCGGCCCATTCTAAAAGATTTCTAGAAGCAAAATTCAATCCGGCATAAAAGTTTTGTATAATCATCCATAAATTTAAACCATGAGTAGAGCAATTACGTATCATTAGTTTCATTCTCTCCCAAGCTTGTGCAACATATTGATGATCAAGTTGCTTAAAATTCATAATATCGTTTCTAAGAGAGATGATCTTAGCGGGAGGGAAATACTTAGAGATAAATGCATCTTTGCACTTGTTTCATGAATCAATACTATTTTTAGGCAAAGACGAAAACCAAGCTTTAGCACGATCTTTAAGCGAAAAAGGAAATAGCTTCAATTTAACAATATCATTATCCACATCTTTCTTCTTTTGCATATCACACAAAGCAACGAAGCTATTTAGATGGGTAGCGGCATCTTCACTAGGAAGGCCGGAAAACGGATCTTTCATGACAATATTCAGCAAAGCAGTACTAATTTCACAAGATTCAGCATCGGTAAGAGGAGCAATCGAAGTGCTAATAAAATAATTATTGTTGGTATTGGTGAAGTCACACAATTTAGTATTATCTTGAGCCATCGTGACAAGCAAGCAAACTAACACGCAAGCAAACAAAAAGCAAGCGGGCAAAAAGAGGCAAATAGAGAAAGAGAGGGAGGATAGAGAGAGAGGGCGAATAAAACGGCAAGGGTGAAGTGGGGGAGAGGAAAACGAGAGGCAAATGGCAAATAATGTAATGCATGAGATAAGGGTATGTGATGGGTACTTGGTATGTTGACTTTTGCGTAGACCTGACCTGGCAACGGCGCCAGAAATCCTTCTTGCTACCTCTTGAGCACTGCGTTGGTTTTCCCCGAAGAGGAAGGGATGATGCAGCAAAGTAGCGTAAGTATTTCCCTCAGTTTTAGAGAACCAAGGTATCAATCCAGTAGAAGGCACTACTAGAAAAACCCCTATAGATAGACATTTAGTAGTAGCGTGAGTTTTTTGGCCTGCGCTACTGCTATTTAGTAGTAGCGCGGCAGAAAAAACACGCTACTGGTATGACATAGTAGTAGCGCGGGCACAAAAAACCTGCGCTGCTACTAAATGATTTCCACCCTGCCCCCTCATCAGACAATAGTAATAGCGTGGGGTATAAAACCTGCGCTACTGCTATATGGATAGTTGTAGCGCAGGTAAGGTTGGTCACAATGGGCAAGGACATAAGCTAGTAA
Organism: Triticum aestivum; assembly: GCF_018294505.1. NCBI lineage: Eukaryota > Viridiplantae > Streptophyta > Magnoliopsida > Poales > Poaceae > Triticum > Triticum aestivum. The sequence goes on along the minus strand of NC_057794.1, from coordinate 82,953,331 downwards.
CTTACACATTTCCCTAGACTATGTTACTACCTCCATAGTGGGTAGGAACATCTATGTAGTGTCATGCAATAATGTATGTATTAGATTATAGACTCATTGTTTCTTAAAGTGTGTGATGTTCCAGTAACTTAGCTAGTTACCACAAGCACCTTTTTCTTTATTAAATATGTGCCACATAAGCAAAGTTGTATTGGAGTGTGTGATGTTACTTTTAAATTCCTTCCCATTGTGACCAGCCTGAGACACACCGCGCTGCTACTATGCCACCAACTGTCCACTCCACGTACTCCCACGCCACCCACCCCGAGCCAGATCTAGATCGAGACCCCCTGCACCAGCGGCCTCCTGTCCCCCCTTCCTCAACCTCCTCTCCTCCGCTGTCCACCGGAGGCCCCCGCACACACGGGAAACTGCTGCTCGGCGTCTCCAGCAGCCAAGGCCGGGCTCCCGGCCTCTGCGCGGCGTCGTCTCTTCCTTCCCCGTCGCCATCTGTCACCGTCGTCGTCGCGGTCCGGCCCTCCGCGCCGCAGCGGTAAGCACGCAAGCACGCACGCCGCTGCTCCCCTGCCTCTCTCCCCGTCCATCTCCGTCGATTCCCTTTGTCGGCGTCGGCGGGTGTCACACCTGCACCCACTAGTGCCACGGTGGACCTGATCAGCCAATAGGAGGAGGAGGAACAAGTCATCGGGCCAAGTAAGCATCGGGACAGAGTCGCGAGAGGCTACTTTACATGCCCCTGCGTGGGCGCGTGAGTGATGTGTGTGTATTGAGTTCTCTCTGTCGTCTACCTGTATCTGAACCTTCCTCTCATCCCAGTAAAGCTACTTTCCCCGTCTCTGAATCTCTCCCCCATTCCCCTCGTGCGATCTGCTCGTGTGGATCGTCACAACTGGTAATCAGAGCCTCCTGCGATCCCGGCCAGAAATTTTCTTCCTCCCACTCCGCCGCGAGATCGATCTGTAACATCCACTGCTCTGGGTGTTGATTTGCTCCGGCGAATCGACACAAAATCCCAAGCAGGGTTAGATCGACCGAGCCGGACGGCGCCCCCTTCCAAACCCTCCACACAAACCAAGCATATCCTTCTCGCCATGGCCGAATCATCGGAGGAGATCAAGTCCATGCTCTCGTCCCTGCTCACCCGCTTCGACGAGAGCAAAATCGCAGGCGATAAGCAAACGGAGGCGCAGCTCGCCTTCAACAAGCAGGTCACCGTCGATCTCGCGCACCTGCGCCAGCAGGTGGATCTGACGCAGGCAGACGTCGACGAGGTTCGTTAGCAGCGCGACACCGCACCACCACCACCAGCGACCTCGCCGCCCGGCCGACCACCAAGTACACCCCGGGGGGGCCCCCTCACCGGCTCCTCGGCGGCACCGGCGGATCCACATGCGCCGCAACCCCGCCTCGTCAACAACGGCCCTCCTCTGCTTCAACTCCGACACGAAGGGGGGCGTGTGGACGGCCCACACCACGGGGACTTCCACCACGACATGGAGATGCCACGGCCAGAGGAGTACTTCACCAAGCCTCCCAAGCATGATTTTCCAAAGTTCGACGGCTCCGCGCCGTACCTATGGATCGATCGCTGCGTCGCCTACTTCGAGCTGTACCGCGTGCCTCCCCACAACTGGGTGACCACGGCGACGCTGTACATCGAAGGACAGGCAGCCCACTGGCTTCAAGCGTATCGTCAGGCTCATCGTGCTCTGGGCTGGGACGCTTTCTGCGCGGCGATCCGCGAAGAATTTGGGGCGGAGGAGTTCGAACTGGAGATGAATCAGCTGCTGCATCTGCGGCAAACCGGCACGGTGGCAGAGTATCGATCGGCCTTTGAAGCTCACATGTACCATCTACTCGCCCTTGATGCCTCGCTGAGCCCACGCTTCTTCGTTACCCAGTTCCTCCTCGGATTACGGGACGATCTTCGCGCAGCGGTACGCCTTCAGGCTCCGACCAGCATCACGCGTGCTTCGGTGCTGGCTCGCATCCAGGAGGAAGAAAACGACGTGCGCCGCCCACGCCCTCGACCGATCCCAGCCGGGCGGCCCCCGCCTCTGCCCGCCGCGATTCCCCCGCGATCACCCGCAGCGGCAGCGGTGGCTCGGCCGGCCAGCGACGAGTTCGCTCGCGAGCGTCAACTCCGCGACTTCAGGCGTGCCAACGGGCTCTGTTTCAAGTGCGGCGACAGATACTCCCGCGAGCATCGTTGCAAGCAACAGACGCAATTGCTCACCATCCAAGTGGGCGACTACGGCGAGGTGCTCACTGACGATGCCATGCACACCCTCGACCTGTTGGACGCACCGGAGCTGGCGCAACCTGCACCAGAGTGTTGCCTCATCTCCACTCATGCGGTCTCTGGCGGGGACTCACCGCGCACTATCCGCCTTCGCGCCATGGTGGGAAATCAGGTGATGCTGCTGCTCGTGGACTCGGGCAGCACACACAGCTTCATATCCCAGGCGTTCGCGGAACGGATCAAGGCCACTGGTATACCTCTGCCGCTCGTGGAAGTGCGTGTCGCCAATGGGGAGCGCCTGGTTTGCGACAGCATGATCCCGGCTGTCCAGTGGTGGTGCCAAGGACACACATTCAGTACGGACATGCGCCAGCTTGCGCTCGGGGCATACGACGGCGTGCTAGGCATGGACTGGCTCAAACAAAACAGCCCCATGAACTGTCACTGGCTGGACAAGACCATCTCCTTCGCGCACCAGGGCAAGACCGTCACACTGCAAGGTGTTCGACCCAAGGGCACAACTACCAACATCGACTACATCGAGCCGGATCAGTTCGCCAAGTGGCACGCCGGCAACGATATCTGGTACATGGCAGTCGTGGACTGGCGGGCGCCGAGCACGGACAAGGACAAACCACCTCCACCAGCAGTGCAAGCGGTCCTCGAAGACTTTGCCGACGTGTTTGGCGACCCCAAGAAACTGCCACCACACCGGCAGTATGATCATGCCGTCACCCTGGTGGAAGGCGCACCACCGGCGAACGGGCGGCCGTACCGGTACTCGCCGTTGCAAAAGGATGAGATCGAGCGCCAAGTCGACGAAATGCTGCAGTCCGGTGTCATCACCCACAGCGTGAGTCCCTTCGCGGCACCAGTTCTCCTCGTCAAGAAGAAGGACGGGACTTGGCGTTTCTGCATCGATTACAGGCGGCTCAACGACATCACCATCAAGAACCGGTTTCCCTTGCCGATCGTCGACGAACTGCTCGACGAACTGGCCGGCGCGGCTTACTTCTCCAAACTCAACCTCCGCGCCGGCTATCACCAAATCCGTATGCGAGAAGAAGACAAGCACAAGACCGCGTTTAAAACGCACCATGGCCACTTTCAGTTTCGAGTAATGCCGTTCGGCCTGACGAACGCACCGGCAACCTTCCAGTGCCTGATGAATGCAATCTTCGGCAAGCACGCGCGCAAGTTCGTCATCGTCTTCCTTGACGACATTCTGGTCTTCAGTGGCACCCTGGAAGAGCACGTCGAGCATCTGAGGCAAGTGTTTGAGCTCCTTCGTCAGCATGAATTGTTCGTCAAGGCCTCGAAGTGTTCCTTTGCGCAGGATAGCATTGAGTACCTGGGGCACATCATCTCCAAGGAAGGAGTGGCCATGGACGCCGACAAGACCCAGACGATGCTGCAGTGGCCGGTGCCCATGACAACCACTGAACTCCGCGTGTTCCTCGGTTTAACTGGCTACTACAGAAAGTTTGTAGCACGCTATGGCATCATTGCCAAGCCGCTCACCAACTTACTGACGAAGAAGGGCTTCACCTGGTCTGAACAAGCACAAACGACATTCGATTTGCTCAAGCGCGCCATGGCAAGCACACCTGTTCTCGCTCTGCCGGACTTTGACAAGCCGTTCGTAGTCGAGACCGACGCATGTGACACTGCCATCGGCGCGGTGCTCGTCCAGGAGGGTCATCCGGTGGCATATTTCAGCAAGGCACTGGGTGTTCGGAATCAAAAACTGTCTGCATATGAGAAAGAGTTTCTTGCAGTGATGATGGCCGTGGAGAAGTGGCGTGCTTATCTTCAGCGCGGGCCATTCACCATCCTTACAGATCACAAAAGCCTGTCCAATTTGGGGGACCAACAACTGGAGACAGATCTGCAACGCAAGGCTATGTCCAAACTAGTGGGGTTGCAGTTCACATTTCAGTACCGAAGAGGAGCGGACAACGGGGCAGCTGACGCTCTGTCGCGGGTGGGCGCTGCCCTGAGCATGGCTGCGCTCTCCCTCTGCCAGCCAGTTTGGGTGCAAGAGGTCGCCAATTCTTACGCGACGGATGCCACAGCGCAAGAGATGCTCTCCCGCCTCGCCATCCACAGCCCAGACGAGGAGGGGTTCGAGCTGCACAAAGGATTGATTCGCCGCGGTGACAGGCTCTGGATCGGCAGCAACACGGCGCTCCGCACAAAGCTCATCAGTGTGTTCCATGACAGCGCGGTGGGGGGACACTCCGGCATCACTGCCACGCACCAGCGTGTCAAGAAGCTCTTCCTCTGGCCTGGGCAGAAGCGCGACATCGACGACTTCGTCAAGCAATGCCTGGTGTGCCAGCAGGCGAAGCACGAGCACTGCCGGCCGCCTGGACAATTGGCTCCCTTGCCTGTTCCCACGGCACCCTGGCAGGAGCTCACGATGGACTTTGTCGAGGGGCTGCCGACCTCGGAAGGATACGACTCCATCATGGTGGTCGTCGATCGCCTTACCAAATTTGCACACTTCATCCCCCTCCGTCACCCATTCAACGCCACCAAGGTGGCACGAGCATTCTGGGACAATGTCGTCAAGCTCCACGGCGTGCCAAATTCGATCGTCTCCGACCGCGATCGCGTCTTCACCAGCGCGCTCTGGCGCGAGCTGTTTGCGGCCACAGGCACCAAGCTGTTGTACTCTACGGCTTACCACCCGCAGACGGACGGCCAAAGCGAGCGGGTCAACCAATGCATGGAGATGTACCTGCGCTGTGCGATCCACGACGACCCCAGTCGCTGGCGCCGGTGGCTTCCAGCCGCGGAATTCTGGTACAATTCCTCCTTCCACGCCTCCCTTAACTGCACCCCGTTCAGAGCTCTGTATGGCACCGAGCCCAATTTGGGGGCCACAGCACTCTGGGACGACAAGCCGGCGCCGGTCCTCGACAACGAGCAGTGGGACTGGGGCGCGCACACCGCCCGTCTTCGTCAGCAACTGCTGCGAGCTCAGCAACACTTCAAGAAGAAGGCGGATCGCCATCGCACGGAACGAAGCTTTCAGGTGGGCGAGGACGTGCTGCTGAAGCTTCAGCCATACGCGCAGTCCTCCGTCGTCAATCGACCCTGCGCCAAGCTGGCCTACAAATTCTTCGGGCCATTCAAGGTGGAGGCCAAGATCGGGACCCTCGCCTACAAATTGATGCTGCCACCGGACAGTCGCATCCACAACGTCTTCCACGTCTCCCAACTGAAGCCGTACACGCCCAACTACACGCCGGTCTTCGCTGAGCTGCCCAAGCCACCGGACCTGACTCTGGTGGAGACGGCGCCCGTGGAGATCATCGACAGGCGCATGGTGAAGCGCGGCGACGCAGCTCTGGTTCAAGTTCAGGTGCGCTGGAACTCCGCTTCACCAGCAGCCGTGACATGGGAGGATTTCGAGACGCTCAAGCTTCGTTTCCCGGCCGCCGCAATCTGGAGAGAGCCGGCCGGAGCGCCAGGTGACGCTCCTTCTGATGGAGGGGGAAATGTCACACCTGCACCCACTAGTGCCACGGTGGACCTGATCAGCCAATAGGAGGAGGAGGAACAAGTCATCGGGCCAAGTAAGCATCGGGACAGAGTCGCGAGAGGCTACTTTACATGCCCCTGCGTGGGCGCGTGAGTGATGTGTGTGTATTGAGTTCTCTCTGTCGTCTACCTGTATCTGAACCTTCCTCTCATCCCAGTAAAGCTACTTTCCCCGTCTCTGAATCTCTCCCCCATTCCCCTCGTGCGATCTGCTCGTGTGGATCGTCACAGCGGGGAGTCGGCCTAGTGGACCGCGGTTCCCGCTTTGGTGGGTTGGGTCACAACTGATTGGCCTGACGGTGGCGAGCGCCGATCGATTGATTGCAAGCCCCTGATGATGTGCTCGCTCCGCTGTGTCATCTAAAGATTACTAGTTTTGTTCATGATCTGTTCAGTGTTATTTTATTACTGCATTGGTAGGGATCTAGTGCACTGCCACCTAGTTTATTTTTTGCATAGTGCGTTGATCCCAGGCTCGCTGATGCGTAGGAGCAATTCATGTGGTTCTACAGATCGTCACCGATAATGCGGGGTGAAGAGGAAAAGGCTCATGAAACCCAGTAAATTTCTTGCTGGTTTAGTGCGCTTGTGTTCATCTTGTCGATTATATTAGGAGAAAACGCCCTTCCATGCTTCTTGTACTGATTCTGATTCTTAGGTTTTTACTTGTTGCTTTTCTAGGCATGTGTGTGTTCGTGTAGATTCACACAAAGAAATACCTGCCACGTGCAGGTTGGTTGTGGGGTTCGTTTGCTATTTTTCTTAGTGTTTCCATGTGCAAGAGAGGTAGTAGCTCTCTACCTTCAACGGAGTAGCCACATGGTTGACTACCAACCTTATACTTATGTTGTTGCTTGTTGGCCTGCTCCTTATAGTTGTCATGCTTGTGGTCGATTCAGCCGGGGAACAACAACGCCGTCGTCGCCGGTGGCATGGATACCATGTCCAATGCCCCCAAATACGCTGCAACAGCAAGGTTCCTACTAACTTAAGAAGAATGGCTCTGTAACTGTCGGCAGCTCTTCTAGTATAAAGTTTGTTGTTTACGTATTCTGACTAGTCGTTTACTATCTCTGTAGATAGTTTCTTAGATGGAAACCACGCAGAGTAGTTAGTGTACAGCCAGAGTCCTGTATGATATCTCAATCTTGAGTAAAGCATTTGAATTTAAGCTAGTAGATATTGAGCTCTGTGATTGAAGTGTCTCTGTTGAATACATCTAATCTGAAAAAATTTCACATTTGCTTCTCTGATAAGTAAGGTCTGTTTTCATTTACAGATAGAAGATAGCAACGGAGTGGTAAGATTTGTGCAGAGATCTTCTCCTCCATCGTCGTCTGCGACAAAGCTACTGGGTGCATCCGTCCATCTTCAGATCTGAGTGAAGAGGGCATCCGTCCATCTCAAAAGGTTTAATTTTTGTACCAGCTAATTAACTTGTCTTTTCATCAGTTCCTCCTTGAGTAATTGGAAAGGGAATTATATTAGACTGCTAGCTGATTCTTGGTGAAAATTGCTTTGCCTGTATGTATGTATGTATGTAGAGAGTCTTGTAGCAATTATTCTTAGAGTAAACCAAAGCAGTATTCGATGATATATTGTGAGTCACTGAAAATGTATACTGTTTTTTTCTTCAGGATATGGATGACTATCTGAAAGTATGCAGGTTTCTTTCCAAACTTAACAACGGGATACTAGGTGAAAGAAATGCTGCCTACAAGGAGAGGTTGAGCAGCCTAGAGAATTTAGTACTGATCATGGTAAGGTTGACAAAGCCTGAAATCTCATTTCGATCCACGTTCAAAGATTACATGGTAGCATATATACTTGAAATTGGCATGGAATATCGAAATTCAAAATAGACTTCGCCTATTCCCTGTTTTGAAAAGCAGTGGGAATTGATTTTCTGAATTCCTTGGTTGTCTATTTCCCTATCCATGCAACAATAAATGTAGAACAGAATGTTAACCGTCAAATATTTCAAGCATATATAGCTCAAATACACAAGTATTAATTTCTTGTATACACCAAAACAACAAGATAGCATGAACACATATAGCTAGGGTATGCATTTAGTAGGTGTCTTTCCGTTTCGAAGATTCATAATAGACTAAAAGAGACTGATAAATGAAGAAAATACCCAACTGGGTCTGCACAAGTACCCGAACTAACAAGTTTTCACTTTCCCGACGTGGGCGCAGGGGTGATCGACGTGGACTACCGCGACCTGGTGGGCATCGTGCTCTTCAACCACTCGGAGACGGACTTCGCTGTGAAGCCCGGCGACCGCATCATAGAGATGATTGTCCAGGTGATTGCGGCGCCGGAGGTCGCCGAGGTGGAGGACCTTGACGCCACCGTACGGAGTCGTCGAGGTGGAGTACCTTGACGCCACTGTCTGGACGTTGCCCAGGTGAAGGACCTCGACGCCTTGGTAGATACATCTAGAGAAGTGGTCTACTTAGGTTGGTGGTGGAACGCTAGGGAAGGTACCTACCTTTCGGTGATGATGTTTGTGTGCGTCTGAGGTATAAATGGGATCTCGTGATCTCTTTGAATTGAGATGTTCAATGTTGTATCCATGAACGCTGCAAGTGCTAAGTAAGAATGTAAGTGTTAAAATGGTTCTGTGACCTTCATTTATTTTGCCATGGATGTGTCTTGATTTGTATCCATGAATATTGCATCTAAATTTTATTTTTTTGGATTTCTAATTACTTAGCAGTAGCGTGGGGGAAGAATCATATTCTACTAGTACTTAGGAATAGTAGTAGCGTGGGTTAGGAATAGTAGTAGCGTGGGTTGCACGCGCTACTGCTAAAATTTTTAGCAGTAGCGCGGGGTAAAAAACACGCTACTGCTAAAATTTAGCTGTAGCGCGCTACTGCTATACAAAAAACCTACGTTACTGGTAGCGTTTTTCCTAGTAGTGAGGCTATGCGTGAGTCCCTCGTACTTGCACAAAATAAATAAATCCTCGCAACCAACGCGAATAGGGGTTGTCAATCCCTACACGGCCACTTACGAGAGTGAGATTTGATAGATATGATAAAATAATATTTTTTATATTTTTGTGATAAAGATGCAAAGTAAATTAAAGGCAAAGTAAAAAGCTAAGGAAATAACTAAGTAGTAGGAGATTAATATGATAAAGATAGACCCGGGGGCCATAGGTTTCACTAGTGGCTTCTCTCGAGAGCATAAGTATTCTACGGTGGGTGAACAAATTACTGTTGAGCAATTGACGGAATTGAGCATAGTTATGAGAATATGTAGGTATGATCATGTATATAGGCATCACGTCCGAGACAAGTAGACCGACTCCTGCCTGCATCTACTACTATTACTCCACTCATCGACCGTTATTCAGCATGCATCTAGAGTATTAAGTTAAAAACAGAGTAACGCCTTAAGCAAGATGACATGATGTAGAGGGATAGACTCATGCAATATGATGAAAGCCCCATCTTGTTATCCTTGATGGCAACAATACAATACGTACCTTGCTGCCCCTACTATCACTGGCAAAGGACACCGCAAGATTGAACCCAAAGCTAAGCACTTCTCCCATTGCAAGAAAGATCAATCTAGTAGGCCAAATCAAACTAATAATTCGAAGAGACTTGCAAAGATAACCAATCATACATAAAAGAATTCAGAGAAGATTCAAATATTGTTCATAGATAGACTTGATCATAAACCCACAATTCATCGGTCTCAACAAACACACCGCAAAAAAAAGATTATATCGAATAGTTCTCCACAAGAGAGGGGGAGAACATTGTTTTGAGATCCAAAAAGAAAGAAGAAGCCATCTAGCTAATAACTATGGACCCGTAGGTCTGAGGTAAACTACTCACACTTCATCGGAGGGGCTATGGTGTTGATGTAGAAGCCCTCCATGATCGATGCCCCCTCCGGCTGAGCTCCGGAACAGGCCCCAGGATGGGATCTCGTGGATACAGAAAGTTGCGGCGTTGGAATTAGGGTTTTGGCTCCGTCTCTGATCGTTTGGGGGTACGTAGGTATATATAGGAGGAAGGAGTACGTCGGTGGAGCAATAGGGGGCCCACGAGGGTGGAGGGCGCGCCTGGTGGGGGTAGGCGCGCCCCCTACCTCGTGGCCTCCTCTTTCGTGTCTTGACATAGGGTCCAAGTCTCCCGGGTCTTGTTTGTTGAGAAAATCATGTTCCCGAAGGTTTCATTCTGTTTGGACTCCGTTTGATATTCCTTTTCTTCAAAACCCTAAAACAGGCAAAAAATAGCAATTCTGGACTGGACCTCCGGTTAATAGGTTAGTCCCAAAAATAATATAAAAGTGGATAATAAAGCCCAATAATGTCCGAAACAGTAGATAATATAGCATGGAGCAATCAAAAATTATAGATACGTTGGAGATGTATCAAACCTGCAATACAACATAATTAACTTTAGCACGAGGACCTATGAAGTTCTAGTAATTTGCATTTGGTACATGACACACATACCTGACACCAGGAACTAGCATTAAAATTTATTTTTAGATTTAGACTATCGTAGAGTCTTCTCATTTCAAGTCAACAAGATAGGAAGAGTGAAATACCTTGGTGCAGATTGACAATGACAACACAGATTTGTTGCCACAAATACTTGAGCCAACTTGCTCTGTGGAGAGTCATCTGCCTATTGCCTTACATATCTTTCAAGTAGCAATCCTATTGCCTTACATATCTTTCAAGTAGCAAAATTGCATCAATGGCAATGCAGCTCTGAGAATTTCAGGTTCAAGATAAATGGCGGATTCAAACAACTTCCTTGTCTACAAAAGAGGCAAATATATTTATAGCTCACCGAAGGGAAAGCATATAAAGTAAATCATGAGAGATGTCGTTTGCAGAAAGCTTACCCTGATTGCGACTAACTTCAGATCCACTGCACATTGGTCCATAATCTGCATTGCTTCATGTGAAGTGAATAATGCATCTTTGCATTATGAAGTGCTTGATAAGCACAAACCTAGGGAGAGCCTCCTAGCGCAATAGCGAGTGCATTCTGTTTCCACTCAAGCAACCTAGGTTCGAATCTTCCCACCTATCTAACAATGGAAGTTAAGGGAGGGAACTCCCCCCCTTAGCCACGTTTTGAAAGCACGAACCAAACCTGAGAATATATTGTGTTAGGATCAATTAACAAAGCAAAAAATGATCATAACATATACACATCTATGGCATAGAGAAGAAGAACTGAACTTTGTTGTGGACAGCAATGAGGAAATAAAAGTAACCATAAAATCTAGTATGAAGGCAAGAAAAACTGAAAACATATTTGTAAAATTACCTTAGCTGTTCATAACGGAGATCTTCCGAATTGCTCAGATACATTGCCTTGGACTGGGGGCGACTTGGTTTTTTGAATATGTTCCCTGAACCAACGAAAGGGAAAGCCAAACTAAATAAAGATAATTCCTACCATTTGGGGTTGTCTTCTTTTATTTTGGTTCCGTAGTTGGACCTTGATTGTACTCTGGATGATGTATGTTTAACTTGTTACTTGTGTGAAGTGGCGATTGTAAGCCAACTCTTTATCCCTTTCTTATTCAGTACATGGGATTGTGTGAAGATTACCCCTCTTGCGACAAAACCACCATGCGGTTATGCCTCTAAGTCATGCCTCGACACATGGGAGATATAGCCGTATCGTGGGTGTAACACAACCCGACGTGTTAAAGGGGTTGTCAATCCCTTTCTGGTAACGATACCAGAAAATTTTAGTAGATTGAAATAATAGATCACAAATAAAATAAAGTGCAACAACGTATTTTTGTATTTTTGGTTTAATAGATCTGAATAAAAATGCAAAGAAAAAGTAGATCACAAGCAAATATACGAGGAAGAAGACCCGGGGCTGTAGGTTTCACTAGTGGCTTCTCTCGAGAAAGATAGCAAACGGTGGGTAAACAAATTACTGTTGGGCAATTGATAGAACCTCAAATAATTATGACGATATCCAGGCAATAATCATTACATAGGCATCACGTCCAAGATTAGTAGACCGACTCTTGCCTGCATCAACTACTATTACTTCACACATCGACCGCTATCCAGCATGCACCTAGTGTAGTAAGTTCATGAAAAAACAGAGTAATGCAATAAGGACGATGACATGATGTAGAAAAGATCCATTTATCTATTGCGTAGATATAGATCCCATCTTTTTATCCTTAGTAGCAATGATACATACGTGTCGGTCCCCTTTTCTGTCACTGGGATCAAGCACCGTAAGGTCAAACCCACTACCGGGCACCTCTTCCCATTGCAAGATAAATAGATCAAGTTGGCCTGACAAAACCCAAATATCGAAGAAGAAATATGAGGCTATAAGAGATCAAAGAAACTCAAATAACTTTCATGGATATAAGAAGATATGACTGATCATAAACTCAAAGTTCATCAGATCCAACAAACAAACCGCAAAAAGAGTTACATCATATGGATCTCCAAGCGACCATTGTATTGAGGATCAAGAGAGAGACATGAAGCCATCTTGCTACTCACTACGGACCCGAAGGTCTACAAAGAACTACTCATCCATCATCGGAGAGGTACCAATGGAGGTGGTGAACCCCATCCGAGATGCTGTCTAGATTGGATCTGGTGGTTCTGGACTCTGCGGCGGCTAGATGAATATTTCTTCGACTCCCCTAGGGTTTTGGGAATATTTGGGTATTTATATAGCAAAGAGGCGGTCTGGGGGGCACCTGAGGTGGGAACAACCCACCAAGGCGTGCTGGGCCTCCTGGCACGCCCTAGTGGGTTGTCCCCTCCTCGGGACTCCCCCAGGTGCAACCAGTGTTGGGGAACGCAGTAATATCAAAAAAAAATCCTATGCACACGCAAGATCATGGTGATGCATAGCAACAAGAGGGGAGAGTATCGTCTACGTACCCTTGTAGACCATAAGCGGAAGCGTTATGACAACGCGGTTGATGTAGTCGTACATCTTCACTATCGACCGATCTAGCACCGAAGGTACGGCACCTCTGCGATCTGCACATGTTCGGCTCGGTGACGTCCCGCGAACTCACGATCTAGTAGAGCTTCGAGGGAGAGTTTCGTCAGCACGACGGCGTGATGACGGTGATGATGTTGCTACCGGAACAGGGCTTCGCCTAAGCAGCGCTGCGATATTACCGAGGTGGATTATGATGGAGGGGGGCACCACACACAGCTAAGAGATCAATGATCAATTTGTGTGTCTATGGGGTGCCCCTCTCCCCCGTATATAAAGGAGTGGAGGAGGGGTGGGGTCGGCCCTCTCTATGGCGCGCCCTAGGAGAGTCCTACTCCCACCGGGAGTAGGATTCCCCCTTTCCATGTAGTAGGAGTAGGAGAGAAGGAAGGAGAGGAGAGGAGAAAGGAAAGGGGGGAGGCCCCCTCCCAATTCGGATTGGTCTAGGGGGGCACCTCACACCTTTTCCTTCCCTCTCATCTTTTGCACTAAGGCCCAATAAGGCCCATATACTCCCCTGGGGGTTCCGGTAACCTCCCGGTACTCCGAAAAATGCCCAAACTCATCCGGAACCATTCCGATGTCCAAACATAGGCTTCCAATATATCGATCTTTATGTATCGACCATTTCGAGACTCCTCGTCATGGCTGTGATCAAATCCGGGACTCGGAACTACCTTCGGTACATCAAAACACATAAACTCGTAATACAAATCGTCACAGAATGTTAAGCGTGCAGATCCTACGGGTTCGAGAACGATGTAGACATGACCGAGACTCATCTCCGGTCAATAACCAATAGCGGAACCTGGATGCTCATATTGGTTCCTACATATTCTACGAAGATCTTTATCGGTCAAACCGCATAACAACATACGTTGTTCCCTTTCTCATCGGTATGTTACTTGCCCGGGATCCGATCGTCGGTATCTCAATACCTAGTTCAATCTCTTTATCAGCAAGTCTCTTTACTCGTTCCGTAATGCATCATCCCACAACTAACTCATTAGTCGCATTGCTTGCAAGGCTTATAGTGATGTGCATTACCGAGAGGGCCCAGAGATACCTGTCTGACAATCGGAGTGACAAATCCTAATCTCGATCTATGCCAACTCAACAAACACCATCAGAGACACCTATAGAGCACCTTTATAATCACCCAGTTACGTTTTGATGTTTGGTAGCACACAAAGTGTTCCTCTGGTATTCGGGAGTTGCATGATCTCATAGTCATAGGAACATGTATAAGTTATGGAGAAAGCAATAGCAACAAACAAAACGATCATCGTGCTAAGCTAACGGATGGGTCAAGTCAATCACATGATTCTCTAATGATGTTATCCCGTTTAATCAAATGACAACTCATGTCTATGGTTAGGAAACATAACCATCATTGATTCAACGAGCTAGTCAAATAGAGGAAAACTAGTGACACTCTGTTTGTCTATGTATTCACACATGTACGAAGTTTCCGGTTAATACAATTCTAGCATGAATAATAAACATTATCATGATATAAGGAAATATAAATAACAACTTTATTATTGCCTCTAGGGCATATTTCCTTCAGTCTCCCACTTGCACTAGAGTCAATAATCTAGTTCACATTGTCATGTGATTTCACACCAATAGTTCACATCTTTATGTGATTAGTTCACATCTTCATGTGACTAATACCCAAAGGGTTTACTAGAGTCAATAATATACTTCACATCACTATGTGATTAATACCCAAAGAGTGATCATGTTTTGCTTGTGAGAGAAGTTTAGTCTACGGGTCTGCAACATTCAGATCCGTATGTATTTCGCTAATTTCTATGTCTACAATACTCTGCATGGAGCTACTCTAGCTAATTGCTCCCACTTTCAATATGTATCCAGATCGAGGCTTAGAATCATCTAGATCGATGTAAAAAGCTTGCATCAACGTAACTCTTTACGACGAACTCTTTTATCACCTCCATAACTGAGAAATATTTCCTTAGTCCTCTATGGATAATTTTGACCGTTGTCCAGTGATCTACTCCTAGATCTATTGTACTCCCTTGCCAGAATCATGCTAAGGTATACAATAGGACCGGTACACATCATAGCATACTTTACAGAACCTATGACTAAGGCATAGGGAATGACTTTTCATTCTCTTTCTATTTTCTACTGTGGTCGGGTTTTGAGTCTTTACTCAACTTCACACCTTGCAACACAGGCAAGAACTCCTTCTTTGACTGTTCCATTTTGAACTACTTCAAAATCTTGTCAAGGTATGTACTCATTGAAAAATCTTATCAATCGTCTTGATCTATCTTTATAGATCTTGATGCTCAATGTGTAAGCAGCTTCACCGAGGTCTTTCCTTTGAAAAAACTCCTTTCAAACACTCCTTTATGCTTTCCAAAAAATTCTACATTATTTCTGATCAATAATATGTCATTCACATATACTTATCAGAAATGTTGTAGTGCTCCCACTCACTTTCTTGTAAATACAGGCTTCACCGCAAGTCTGTATAAAACCATATGCTTTGATCACTTTATCAAAGCATATATTCCAACTCCGAGATG
Source organism: Triticum aestivum (assembly GCF_018294505.1). Taxonomy (NCBI): domain Eukaryota; kingdom Viridiplantae; phylum Streptophyta; class Magnoliopsida; order Poales; family Poaceae; genus Triticum; species Triticum aestivum. Next base: position 82,937,993 of record NC_057794.1, on the reverse strand, counting down.
CTTGCACCAGTCCATAGATGGATCGTTGGAGCTTGCTCACTTTGTTAGCACCTTTAGGATCGACAAAACCTTCTGGTTGCATCATATACAACTCTTCTTTAAGAAATCCATTAAGGAATGCAGTTTTGACATCCATTTGCCAGATTTCATAAAATGTGGCAACTGCTAACATGATTTAGACAGTCTTTTAAGCATCAATACGAGTGAGAAAATCTCATAGTAGTCAACACCTTGAACTTGTCGAAAACATTTTTGTGACAATTCAAGCTTTGTAGATAGTAACACTACTATCAGCGTCTGTCTTCCTCTTGAAGATCCATTTATTCTCAATGACTTACCGATCATCGGGCAAGTTAATGAAAATCCATACTTTGTTCTCATACATGGATCCCATCTCAGATTTCATGGCCTCAAGCCATTTTGCGGAATTTGGGATCATCATCGCTTCCTCATAGTTCGTAGGTTCGTCATGGTCTAGTAACATGTCTTCCATAATAGGATTACCATACCACTCTGGTGCGGACCGTACTCTGGTTGACCTACAAGGTTCGGTAGTAACTTGATCTGAAGTTTCATGATCATCATCATTAGCTTCCTCACTAATTGGTGTAGGAATCACTAGAACTGATTTCTATGATGAACTACTTTCCAATTTGGGAGAAGGTACAATTACCTCATCAAGTTCTACTTTCCTCCCACTCACTTCTTTCGAGAGAAACTCCTTCCCTAGAAAGGATCCATTCTTAGCAACAAAATATCTTGCCTTCGGATCTGTGATAGAAGGTGTCGGGTGGTTGGTGCGACATATGCCAACGGGTGGCTTATCATTGTGGGAGCCAATAAAACATCGCCGATGCCTGGAAACAGGATAAGGCGAAGACATGCACGCTGGCGGATCTTACCCAGCTTCAGGGCTCTCCGTGCAGATAACACCCCTACTGCTACTCTGCCGGGTCTCCGCATGGTCACTAGACCGACAAGTAGCTACAAGAGATTCCTTGAGCTGTTCGATGAAAGGATGAAGAAGGGCAAGGCTTGCCTGCTCCTCCTCTCGTTGCGGTGTCTAAAACTCTCCAAAGAGAGATCTCCCCCTGCATGGGTGCCCTGGGGGGTTTATATAGGCCTACCCCCCAGGGGTACAATGGTAATCCGGCTGGGCGCAGGCCCCAGCCGTCTGTGTCTACGCTGGCTGGCTTCTCCGCTGACCGATGGGCCCACCGCCTGGTAGGCCCCGCCGGCTGCCGACCTTCTGGTCGATAGGCCGGCGCCACCACTCGGGGGTCTTGTCGGAGGCTGGTTACTGTTGTATTGCCTCTGGTGACGAGGGCTTTGTTGTGGTAAGCATGGCTACAGTGCCGCAGCGGGGCGGCTCATCACTGTAGCCTTACCTCGTCTTATCTCCTTAATGAGGCACCTCCTTCGAGGGAGAGAGCTGGCCGGCTATTGGGAGCCGGCCATACCCTAGGCCGACTGCGGGAAGCCTGGCCGCCTTTGGGGTCTCCCTGACTGAGGGGGCCCGCCACCCACGGGTCGTACTGACTGCTTGCCATGGGTGACGTCATGATCAACATGGCAACAGTGCCGCGCCGGACGGGTGATGGCCGCCCCATACGACGCACTGTGGCCATGCATGCCCCGGGATTCGGGGGGTGGCAGGCTTCACTGTAGCCACGCCCTGTCTCGTCTTCGTTATGTGGGCGCAGACTCTGAGGGCACGATCTTGGCCGCTTGCTGAGGGGCCGGCTCCTTGGAGTCGGCCTCCTCATGCCGGCTTCTTGGAGTCGGCCTTCTCGTGGTCTTGTTTCTTAAGGTTTTCAGGGCAGGGCCGCCTTTGCGCAGCCGGCCAGAGAGCTAGCCAACTAGGGGAAGGCGGCCCCTCGTCTTGGACACTTGGAGGCTCAATCGGCCTATAATTTTTCTGAAGAACCAGGGGAAGTCGGCTAGGCTACCCGTGGTCATTTACTCCGACAGTAGTCCCCGAAGCTGGTTGGGCTCCGAGGCAGAAAAAAGACGAGGAGCTCAGTCAACTTCCTATCTTGAGGAGCCGGAAACTGGGAGCCGGCTTTAACTAGGTGTGCCGTCTTCTAGATATTTCGAAGCTTGAAGGCGGGAACCAGTCGGCGCACGAGTCAGGTTGCGAGCTGACCGTTAGTTGCCTGCGCACCATGTGGCACCCTACGGCTGGAGGGGCCTGCCAACCCATGCGTGCGACGGGACGCCGCTGCAGTCCGGGGCCCGCCACTACAGGGCCTCGGCCCACGCGTGGATCTTCTGCGGCCCGGATGGACCGCGTGGCCCCCAGCGGCGGTTTCCGCACACTGTGAAGGTGCGATAATCCCGGGGCGTGGGGGAGTGGGTGCAGTTAATCCCATGTCCCCCCACGCCCTGCCTCCTCGGCTTCGCCGCACGAGGCTATAATTAGGGGGAGAGGAGGGGAGCGCTAGACGCTCGCGCGCTCTCCCTTGCTCTGCCCCCTCCTTCTTCTTCCTCCTCTCCGCCGCCACAGCTACCCGCCGCCGCTCGGCCTTCCCGCCAATCTTCTTGTCTTGCCGTTGCTTCGTTGCAGCAGGGTCGCGTGCCTTTCTTCCGCCGCACCTTTCTCATCGCCGTGCCATCCCCATGGCGTTGTCGAGCTCCTAGGACGGCTCCAACATCCACGACGACCAAGTCGACTTCCTCCACCGGACGCGGCGGCTGCCGGGCGCGGATTTCATGCGGGTCCGCCTTGCGCCGGAGAGGGAGATTTCACCGGCGTCGGAGGAGGACGAGCGGGTAATCTTCCGCTCGCACTGCCTGCGCGGCTTCGGCCTGCCGGAGGGTCGCGCGCCTTTCTTCCTCCGCTCATTCCTCGAATTTTACCATCTCCAGCCGCATCACCTTACTCCGAATGCGGTGATGCTATTGTCGGCCTTCTTCGCCCTGTGCGAGGGTTTTCTTGGTGTCCTCCCCACCCTTGAACTATGGGGAGAATTCTTCCAGTGCAAGCTTGGCACTGTCGTCGCGGGCGTGCCCGCCCCATGCGGCGCCTTCATCGCCATGCGGAGGACGAGCGACAACAACCCGTTTCCGCCCATCCCGCTGATCCAGTCAGTGAAGTTCTGGCAGAAATCCTACTTCTACGTGAAGAACATCGCTCCTCAAGGTGACTTCGTCAATCTGCCGGCTTATGTAGCCGGCCCGCCAGCTGAGAGGCAGCCCTCATGGTCCTTCCGGGCCAGGTCACTGTCTCAGGGTGGGGCCGCCTCCATTGCACAACTCTGGGTGATGATCCAGTCGGAGGGTCTGACTGGGTCTGACCTGGTGGCCGTCTTCGTGGAGCGTCGGGTGCTCCTGCTCCAGGGCCGACCTCATATGATCTGCCAGATGAGCGGCCGCTTCGACCCGTGCCGGCTAAGCACCAAGGATATGCCTCACATCGAGGTGTCTTACATGGTGAACTATATTTCCAACTGCAAGCTCACCGAGGAGTGGCAGTACGACAAGGTGCCGTACTCTCGCGCCAATCCTCCACCGGTGGTAAGTTTCTCTTCTTTTCTTCTTTCCTTGTTGCCGGGTTCATGATGGCCGACTCCTGATCAGTCGGCTTGTTTTTGGCAGAATCCCATGCTTCCGCCGGCAACCGGGGCTGCAGGGGTGGAACGCCAGTTCCTCCCCAACTGCACGATGGACGACATTGACGACCTGGACCTGGGGGCGGATGCCATGGAAGAAGACGTCGCATGGGAGGGCGGCGAGGCAGGCGGCTCTGGGCTCGGGGCCGCCTTCGAGGATCGGCCGGATGATGCTGAGGCCGAAGTTGTTCCGTGCCGTCAGCCGGCGCCCGATCATCAAGGCGCGGGCCCATCCGCCGTGCCGGCTCCTCATGGCGGCGCGCAGAAACGCCGGGCCGCGTCGACCCACTTTGGCAGTCGGCCAAAGAAGACCAAGAGTATCCGCGGCGGCGACCAAGCGGGACGAAGCGGCCGCGAAGGTGGCCCGCTTCCGTAAGGTGGTGAAGCAGCCGCAGTCGGTTTCAGCGTAAGTGTTATTTTTCTTACGCATTTCTTTTTCTTCTTCGGTTGATATCTTTCTAAGCCTTCTTCTTGACTTATCAAACAGGGCCCCACTTTCTCTTGAACGGGCCCCTGCCGCCTCCGTAGTTGGACCCGCGGGAGGGTCCTCAAGCTCCCACCGCATGGATCCCCGCGCCAATCTTCTAGAGGCGACGGAGCGAAACGCGCGGGAAGCGCAGGAGGAGCGGGAGGCGGAGGAGCGGAGGGCGGCTCGGGAGGCGAGGGAGAAGTCAGCGGAGGCACGGGCCGACGCAGCTGCCAAGGCCCAGGCGGAGGCCGCAACCACGGAGGAGGAGGCAGAGGCCCAGCGGAACCAGCCTCCGCTGCTCGTCATCCCCCTTCGCGCCGTGGCACCCGACATTCCAGTGCCCCCGACGAAGGAGACCAGCCGCGGCCAGTCGGCGAAGGGGAAGGAGACGGAACCGACGCCGCCGGCTGGAAAGGGCCAAGGCAGCTGGCCTGACGCGCCACCCGTGCAGCCGACCGGACGTGAGCCGACTGTCGAGGCAGACCTTGTGGTCCTATCGCCGTCCCGTCGGCGCGTGGAGAAGGCGACTTCAGCGCCAGATCTGCACAATGCCGCTGGCACCGGCCCGTTGGCCTAGGACCTGGAAGCGGCTAGCGATAGCTCATCCGGGTGGACACCGGGCGGCTGGATGGCCGTGCTGAACGTGGCGGCGCAGGACGTCCGGAACCGGCTTCAGGCCCAAGCTACCGCGCTGAAGCAGTACATTCAAGAATTTCTCACGACGCGAACGGTGATCCGGGTGAGTCCTTCCGCTTTTCGTTGATTGCTCCTGATTTCTTCCATGGGGGCGCGTCAGCGCATCCACTGGGTGTAGTCCCCGAGTTCCGAGTCGGCTGCTGAGTAGGCAGCTTGGAACTTCTTGGTAGACTCTAATTGCCATCTTGTTCTTACTTGTATCACTTATCTTATCTGCAGGAGTATCATAACCTCCGCGCGGCTGCCTTCAACTCCCAGGCCCAGGAGTTGAATCAGAAAACCACCGATTTGACCGAGAGCCGGAGTAAGTGCTTCATCTTTTGTCTCAAGTGGGGGCGCATCAGCGCACCCACTGGGTGTAGTCCCCGAGATTCAGGCCGACTGCTGAGCAGTCGGGTCGGATCTTTTCCTGACAACTTCTTTCTTCATATCTGCAGGGGCCAATGCTGATTTGAGGAGCCATCTGAGCGGAGCCCAGACCGCCCTTCACGCTAAGGAGGCCGAGTGCGCCGCCCTAGCTCAAGAGCGTGACCGCCTGGCCAAGAAGCTGGCCGACCAGGAGGAGAGCCACAAGGCGGCCCTGAAGGCGGCGCAGGACAACGAGGCCGCCCTCAAAGCCGAATACGAGACTGAGGAGGCGAACTGGGCCGAGGCCAGGCAGGCGCTGAGTCAAGGCTACAGCCGGGTAGAAGACTTAATCGACGGTGGGCCGCCTTCTTCATCGTTTCTTTGCCTGCCTCCTACTATCTGGTTCGTCTTTTGACTTTGTGCTACTGCTTTCTTCTTTGTGCATATTACTTTCTCGGTTACTCTGTTGCCGCCACCCAAGCCGTCGAGGCCTACCGCGACGCGCGATGGCAGGCGGGGGCCGAGGTCGCACCGGGTGCCAGCCGGTCACTTGAGGAGCAGCTTCTGGCACTTCAAGCTCGCCTGCAGCCGGCCCACCGCATGCTCCGCCGTCTTCAGCGCGCCGGGGTGCAAGTGCTGGCCGCCCTCTGGCCCGGCGAGGTGATCCCGCGCACCCCAAGTCGGACCGCCGACTGGCTGGAGGTCGCAGTCGGCCGCTTCGAGGCTTGAAAGACGTCAGCGGCCCAGTCCGGCGCTGGGTGGGCACTGGAGGTCGTCTAAGCTTGGTATCCTGGGCTGAACTTGGACCAGCTGAGCACCTGGCGGCAGGAGGCTGACGAGGAGCTGGAGGCAGTGCGACCAGCTATCATCCAGCGCGCCTCGGCGATCGCCGAGTACACCAATAGCAGCGCCTTTGCCCCTGAGGTGGATGACACCGGCGTCGCTCAGCCGGAGGAGTGGTTCGGGCTGAACCCGGCAGAAGGTGAGGACTCGGCGGAGGAGATTGCCTCCAGTGATGAGGGCGAAGGGGAAGAGGGAGATGATGGTGAAGACGCTGCGCCGGACGGCGAAGCGACCAGCCCGCCTCAGCCTGATCATGCCTCTAGCAACGATGCCGAGACTCGCCAGCCGGTCACTCCTCCAGCCGGCACTGCCGACTCCACCAACCTGCCCAACTCGCCCGTCGTTCCCCTGGCTTGATCCGCCATCCTTTCTTTCCTGCTTGTTACTCTTTTGAACAATCTTTAAATTTACGCAGTTCCACCCACTGGGGGTGTATTCAGACTATGTTGAATGTTGGCCTTTCGAAGGTCTTTTGTGTAAATATTATGCATGTGTTTGGCTTCCGTTCATGTTTGCTTTTCATCCTTTTGGCTTTTTCCTTTGCTGCCGCCTTCCCAGCGGACAGCTGCTCTGCAGTCTGTGGTTGGAGAAGGACTTGGTTGTTTTGGGAAGGCAAGTACTCGAGCTTTCTTAGCAAGGTGAATGGGAAGCCGGCCAGCCGACTGCTCTGGTAGCCAGCTGGCGGGACGGGAGGCCGGCTCGCGTTATATAAGTTCGTTGGTCCTTTGCCGTTTTTCGTGTGGTCATCCTTTCCTGCCCTTGGCCCTTGCCAGTCGGATAGTCGATTCTTCGAGCTGCGACTTTTGGCAAGAGGGGGCTTGGGTGCCGGCACACTACTTGTCTAACTACAGGCAGAACTTTATATATAACTTAAGGCGGCGAGTCCCCGGGCCGACTGGTCAGGCCTGGTGCCGGACGAAAAAACAAGTGTAGTAACATATTCATAGGCATGATACCCATCATCCATAGATAAAAGAGGGTAGTCCTCGAGTGCTCCTCGGGGGACCCTTTGTCTCGTACTTAGTACAAAAGTTAGTGTGATACATACTGCTTTTTAACTGTAAAATCTTCGGAGGAGATTGGCGTTCCATGGTCGTTCCGACTCCTTGCCGGAATCATCTCTCTTGCGTGCCTTCGGCTTCTGCGCGTCGATTAGGTAGTAGGAGTCGTTGCCTAAAGCTCTGCTGATGACGAAGGGGTCCTCCCAAGGGGCCGAGAGCTTGTGCTGGCCGGCTGTTCACTGGATCAGCCGGAGCACAAGATCGCCCTCTTGGAAGGATCTTGGCTTGACTTTCCGGCTGTGGCAGCAGCGCAGACCCTGCTGATAGATGGCGGACCGACTGAGGGCTAACAGCCGGCCCTCTTCCAGCAGGCTGACACCGTCTTCACGTGCTTCCTTGGCCTCCGCCTCCGTGTACATGGTGACCCGAGGTGAGTCGAACTCGATGTCAGTTGGGATGACAGGCTCGGAGCCATATACAAGGAAGAAAGGGGTGAAGCCGGTTGACTTGTTTGGGGTAGTGCACAAGCTCCAGAGGACGGCCGGTAGCTCATCGAGCCAACAGCCGGCCGAACGCTCCAGTGGCATGACCAGTCGAGGCTTGATTCCGGAGAGGATGAGGCCGTTTGCTCGCTCGACCTGGCCGTTTGACTGCGGGTGGGCGACGGACGCTAGGTCCAGTCGGATGCCGTGTGTTGCGCAGAAATGTGCCAGTGCTCCCTTTGCAAAATTTGTACCATTGTCGGTGATGATGCTGTGCGGTATGCCGTACCGGGTTGTGATATCTGCGATGAACGTCACGGCAGTCATCCCATTCAGTTTCTTGATTGGCTTTGCTTCAATCCACTTGGTAAATTTGTCCACAGCGACGAGCAGATGTGTCATGCCGCCGCGTGCCATCTTGAATGGGCCTACCATGTCCAGCCCCCAGACGGCAAAAGGCCAGGTGAGGGGGATGTTCTTGAGTGCGGAAGCCGGCAGATGTTGCTTGGAACTGAAAACTTCGCACCCTTTGGAGTGTTTGACTAGCTCCTTGGCGTCATCCAAAGCAGTCGGCCAGAAGAATCCATGGCGGAAAGCTTTGGCGACGAGTGATCGTGAGGCTGCGTGGTGGCCGCATTCTCCTTGGTGGATGTCCTTGAGGATTGCTATGCCCTTCTCTGGCTCGACGTAGCGCTGGAAGACTCCAGTGACACTGCGCTTAACAAGCTCTCGGTTTACTATTGTGTATGCTCCGGCTCGGCGTTGAACTTGTCTTGCCGAGATTTCGTCGGTTCGCAACTCTCTGTTTACTAAGAAGTTGAGGATGGGCTGGGCCCATGATGGAGCTGTGACTTCTTCTATTGTCAGAACTGCTACTGTGACCAGGGCGGGTGGGCTGGGTGGTGAAGAGTTGGAGTCGGCCACCGCCTGTTGTGTCGATGTAGTCCCCGGGCCGGCTACAGTAGCCCCCGGGCCGAGTTCCGAAGTCCTTGAGCCGGGTGCGACTACGGCAGTCCCCGGGCCGCCTGTCGAAGTCCCCGAGCCGCCTGCTTGGTTCCCCAAGTCGGATCCGACTGTGTCGGGGTCAGGCGGCACGAAGATGGAATCAGATTCTGGAGACGGCTTGATAGACGGCTTGAGGAGGCGGTGGAGAGAAACGTTGGCTAGTATAGCTTGCCGGGTGGAGCCTACTCGTGCCAGGGCATCTGCTTGCATGTTGTCGGCGTGTGGTACATGAGGGAACTCGCATCCTTCAAAATATCCACTGATTTGCTAAACGAGGAAGCGGTAGCTCGCCATGTTCGCGTCCTTGGCGTCCCAATCGCCAGATGACTGCTGGACCACCATATCCGAGTCGCCATAGCACAGGATCAGGCGGATGCCGAGCTCCTTGGCTAGCCGGAGCCCATGTATGAGCGCCTCGTACTCGGCCACATTGTTGGAGGCGGCAAAATGAATTTGCAATGTGTACTTGAGCTTGTCGCCCTTGGGGGAGGTGAGGATGATGCCGGCTCCCAAGCCGGTGTGCATCTTGGACCCATCGAAGTGCATCCGCCAATGAGTGGAGTCGGGGGCCGGTGGTAGGTACTGGGTTTTGGTGGATACATCTGTATCCTTAACATACTGAAACGATTGTCATTATTCGTATCAAACCAATAGCGATTCATACAAGCTAAATCTTCTAATCAATGGTGGGTCAATAATGAATTGCAGAATTCCAATAAGTTGGCACTGCTTTCCCTTTCCATATGAAAAATGGAGAGGAAAAGCATGGGTGGACCAAGCATTTTAACCAGAATCTAGTGACGGAGAAAGAAGAAAGAATGGGAAGAAAGCAGCCATGGGATTATTCGGGTCTGTCTCTTGGACCTCTTTTTCTTTTGCTTAGGTTTAGCCGAGGTAGTGGACAAACAGAGGGGAAGAAAATATGGCCCAGTCGACGAGGAAGTCGGCCAGTGCTTGGGGAGGGTGCCTTCTCGGCACCCAGCGGTGAAGTACTCTATAGATTGAACCTCGTGCACCCCTTCGCAGGAGTTGCGGAGCTCGGCCTAACGCGTGAGGTAGTCGCGAGTTGATTCACTGGGCCCTTGCACACACAAGGAGAGCTGTCGGGGCTTAGGAGCCCACTTGTAGGTGCTGGTGAAGTTGCGGATGAAGGCTTCTGTGAAGTCCAGCCAGCTGTTGACGTTGTAAGGCTTGAGGCTGTTGAGCCAGGTACGCGCCGTGCCTTGGAGCATGAGGGGAACATACTTCACGGCAACGCGCCTGTTGCCGTTCGCGATGCTAACCGCAGTGGAGTAATCGATCAACCAGTCTTCCGGCTTCACGGAGCCGTTGTACTTGGGCATGTCTCTTGGGAGCGAGAACCCTTTAGGGAAGGGTTCGTCGCGGATGCGGGGGCCAAAGCAGGGCGGGCCGACATCATCTTCTTCTTCCAGAGCCAGGGATCGCGCTAGGCGGTCGATCCAGTGGCGGGCGTCATTCTCACCGACTCCTTCACGGCGACACAGTCGGCCGCTGAGGGTCGGATGCGTGACAGGCGGCGGAGTAGGATATCTCTCCACACGAGGTGGAGGAGGAGGCGGATCGCCCCACCATTCCACAACTCGGGGACGGCCTTCTGCGTCACGCTCGATGGAGATTCGAGTCCGGCTGCGGCTGGCAGTCGGCTCCTTTTCTTTCCTTGCGCGGGTGTTGCCCGCCGTTGGCGTTCGGGACGTCGCACCATGCTCTCGACGCGGGGGAGGACTTTCGGCGCGGACACCGGTTTCATGCCGCTCTATGGCCGCGTCGATAAGCTGCTGGATGCGTCTGGTCATGTAGGGGAGCTCGTCGGCCCTCAGTCCGTCCAGCTCGTCTACGGTCGCCTGGGCGGCGCGTAGGTTCTCAAGAGGCGTGGCATAGACTGGGCGATCTTCTCCCAGCGCGCCAGCGATAGCTACACCGCGTTTCTTGATGATACCGACGCGGTTCGGCCCGTCGGGAGGCGGCGTGCCGAAGGCGGCGTGGTCGACTTCGCGCTAGTGAGCCTCGGTGAGGCATCTCATGGAGGCTAGCTTCTGGCCCTCCGCAACGAGGGCGAGGCGGCGCGCCTCCAGTGTCTGGGCGTCGGCGTCAGCCGGGATGGGGGTGGATAAGTCGTGCAGCGCCACCTGCAGGGTGTCGTGGGCATTTTCGCCAGAGGCGGCGCCGTGGCTGATGACCAGTACCTCGGTGATGGCGCTGCCGCTGCTGTCGGCTCGAGGAAGAGGGTCGTTGATGATTACCACGTTGAAGGGGAAGGAGTCAAGCGATGCCGTGTCGGAATCGAAAGCATCGGGTCGGTGGAGCCAACCGACTCCAAGTCCGCAGCCAGCTCGTCGGAGACGTGGAGTTGGTCGAGGAGGCTGACGAGGTGGCTTTCGGGGCAGCCTGTGCCCGCATCGGATGTGGGCTCGTCAGAGATGCGAGCCTCACCAAGAAGATCGGCGAGGCAGCTCACCGCGCATGCGTCAGCGACGCCTTGCAGCGTGTCGGGGCAAGCGCCATCAGGCGAGCCGGGCTGGCTACGCACGCTGGGGGGAAGAGGGTTCCCGTCCAGAGCAGGTCTCCGAACGACGGTGCACCTGGCCCCATGGTGAGCGCCAAATGTCGGGTGGTTGGTGCGACATATGCCAACGGGTGGCTTATCATTGTGGGAGCCAATAAAACATCACCGGTGCCTGGAAATGGGATAAGGCGAAGACATGCACGCCGGCGGATCTTACCCAGCTTTAGGGCTCTCCATGGAGATAACACCCCTACTGCTGCTCTGCGGGGTCTCCGCATGGTCACTAGATCGACAAGTAGCTACAAGAGACTCCTTGAGCTGTTCGATGAAAGGATGAAGAAGGGCAAGGCTTGCCTGCTCCTCCTCTCGTTGCGGTGTCTAAAACTCTCCAAAGAGAGATCTCCCCTTGCATGGGTGCCCTGGGGGGTTTATATAGGCCTACCCCCCAGGGGTACAATGGTAATCCGGCTAGGCGCGGGCCCCAGCCGTCTGTGTCTACGCTGGCCGGCTTCTCTGCCAACCGATGGGCCCGCCGCTTGGTAGGCCCCGCCGGCTACCGGCCTTCTGGTCAACAGGCCGGCCCCACCGCTCGGGGGTCTTGTCGGAGGCTGGTTACTGTTGCCTTGCCTCTGGTGACAAGGGCTTTGTTGTGGTAAGCATGGCTACAGTGCCGCCGTGGGGCGGCTCATCACTGTAGCCTTACCTCGTCTTATCTCCTTAATGAGGCACCTCCTTCGAGGGAAAGAGCTGGCTGGCTATTGGGAGCCGGCCGTACCCCAGGCCGACTGCGGGAAGCCTGGCCGCCTTTGGGGTCTCCCTGACTGAGTGGGCCCGCCACCCACGGGTCGTACTGACTGCTCGCCGTGGGTGACGTCATGATCAACATGGCAACAGTGCCGCGCCGGACGGGTGATGGCCGCCCCGTACGCTGCACTGTGGCCATGCATGCCCCGGGATTCGGGGGTGGCAGGCTTCACTGTAGCCACGTCCCGTCTCGTCGCCGTTATGTGGACGCAGACTCTGAGGGCACGATCTTGGCCGCTTGCTGAGGGGCCGGCTCCTTGGAGTCGGCCTCCTCATGGCCGGCTTCTTGGAGTCAGCTTTCTCGTGGTCTTGTTTCTCAAGGATTTCAGGGCAGGGCCGCCTTTGTGCAGCCGGCCAGAGAGGTAGCCAGCTAGGGGAAGGCGGCCCCTCGTCTTGGAAGCTTGGAGGCTCAATTGGCCTATAATTTTTCTGAAGAACCAGGGGAAGCCGGCTAGGCTACCCATGGTCTTTTACTCCGACAGAAGGTGTACCCAATAGTTTCTTTTGGGTATCCTATGAAGATGCACTACTCCGATTTGGGTTCGAGCTTATCAGTTTAAAACTTTTTCACATAAGCATCGCAACCTCAAACTTTAAGAAATGATAGCTTTGGTTTCTTGCCAAACCATAGTTCATATAGTGTCATCTCAACAGATTCAGATGGTGCCCTATTTAATGTGAATGCAGCTGTATCTAATGCATAACCCCAAAACAATAGTGGTAAATCGGTAAGGGACATCATAGATCGCACCATATCCAATTAAGTATGATTACAACGTTCGGACACACCATTATGCTGTGGTGTTCCAGGTGGTGTGAGTTGCGAAACTATTTCACATTGTTTCAAATGAAGACCAAACTCGTAACTCAAATATTCGCCTCCGCGATCAGATCGTGGAAACTTTATTTTCTTGTTACAATGATTTTCCACTTCACTCTGAAATTCTTTGAACTTTTCAAATGTTTCAGACTTATGTTTCATTAAGTAGATATACTCATATCTGCTCAAATCATCTGTGAAGGTTAGAAAATAACGATACCCGCCGCGAGCCTCAACACTTATCGGATCACATACATCAGTTCGTATTATTTCCAATAAGTCAGTTGCTCGCTCCATTGTTGGAGAACGGGGTCTTAGTCATCTTTCCCGTGAGGCATGGTTCACAAGCATCAAGTGATTCGTAATCAAGTGATTCCAAAAGTCCATCATCATGGAGTTTCTTCATGCGCTTTACACCAATATGACCTAAACGGCAGTGCCACAAATAGGTTGCACTATCGCTATTTACTTTGCATCTTTTGGCTTCAATATTATGAATATGTGTATCACTATGATCGATATTCAATAAACCATTCACCTTGGGTGTATGACCACATAAGGTTTTATTCATATAAACAGAATGACAATTATTCTTTGACTTAAATGAATAACCGTATTGCAATAAACATGATCCAATCATATTATGCTCAACGCAAACACCAAATAACATTTATTTTAGGTTCAACACTAACCTCGAAGGTAAAGGAAGTGTGCGATGGTGATCTTATCAACCTTGGAATCATTTCCAACACACATCGTCACCTCGTCCTCAACTAGTCTTTGTTTATTTTGCAACTCCCGTTTCGAGTTACTACTCTTAGCAACTGAACTAGTATCAAATACCGAGGGGTTTGCTATAAACACTAGTAAAGTACACATCAATAACATTTATATCAAATATACCTTTGTTCACTTTGCCATCCTTCTTATCCGCCAAGTATCTAGGGCAGTTCCACTTCCAATGACCATTTCCTTTGCAGTAGAAGCACTCAGTTTCAGGCTTGGGTCTAGCTTTGGGCTTCTTCATGGAAGTGGCAACTTGCTTTCCATTCTTCTTGAAGTTCCCTTTCTTTCCCTTGCCCTTTTACTTGAAACTAGTGGTCTTGTCAACCATCAACACTTGATGCTTTTTCTTGATTTCTACCTTCGCTGATTTCAGCATCGAGAAGAGCTTTGGGAATCGTTTCCATTATCCCTTGCATATTATAGTTCATCACAAAGTTCTAGTAACTTGGTGATAGTGAATAGAGAAATCTGTCAATCACTATCTTATCGGGAAGATTAACTTCCACTTGATTCAAGTGATTATAGTACTCAGACATTTTGAGCACATGCTCACTCATTGAGCTATTCTCCTCTATCTTGTAGGCAAAGTACTGTCAGAGGTCTCATACTCTTGACACGGGCATGAGTATGAGATACAAATTTCAAATCTTGGAACATCTTATATGATTCGTGGCATTCAAAACATTTTTGACCCGGTTCTAAGCCATAAAGCATGGTGCACTAAACTATCAAGTAGTCATCATACCGAGCTTGTCAAACATTCATAACGTCTGCATCTGCTCCTGCAATAGGTTTGTCACCTAGCGGTGCATCAAGGACATAATTCTTTTGTGCAGCAATGAGGATAATCTTCATATCACGGACCTAGTCCACATCATTGCTACTATCATCTTTCAACATAGTTTTTCTCTAGGAACATGATGTCTACTACACAACCTTCTTCTTGTAGACGTTGTCGGGCCTCCAAGTGCAGAGGTTTGTAGGACAGTAGCAAATTTCCCTCAAGTGGATGACCTAAGGTTTATCAATCTGTGGGACGCGTAGGATGAAGATGGTCTCTCTCAAGCAACCCTGCAACCAAATAACAAAGAGTCTCTTGTGTCCCCAACACACCCAATACAATGGTAAATTGTATAGGTGCACTAGTTCGGCAAAGAGATGGTGATACAAGTGCAATATGGATGGTAGATATAGGTTTTTGTAATCTGAAAATATAAAAACAGCAAGGTAACTAATGATAAAAGTGAGCACAAACGGTATTGCAATGTGTTGAAACAAGGCCTAGGGTTCATACTTTCACTAGTGCAAGTTCTCTCAACAAATAACATAATTGGATCATATAACTATCCCTCAACATGCAACAAAGAGTCACTCCAAAGTCACTAATAGCGGAGAACAAACGAAGAGATTATGGTAGGGTACGAAACCACCTCAAAGTTATCCTTTCTGATCGATCTATTCAAGAGTCCATAGTAAAATAACATGAAGCTATTCTTTCCGTTCAATCTATCATAGAGTTCGTACTAGAATAACACCTTAAGACACAAATCAACCAAAACCCTAATGTCACCTAGATACTCCAATGTCACCTCAAGTATCTGTGGGTATGATTATACGATATGCATCACACAATCTCAGATTCATCTATTCAACCAACACAAAGAACTTCAAAGAGTGCCCCAAAGTTTCTACCGGAGAGTCAAGACGAAAACGTGTGCCAACCCCTATGCATAAGTTCACTTGGTCATGGAACTCGCAAGTTGATCACCAAAACATACATCAAGTGGATCACATGATATCCCATTGTCACCACAGATAAGCACGTGCAAGACATACATCAAGTGTTCTCAAATCCTTAAAGACTCAATCCGATAAGACAACTTCAAAGGGAAAACTCAATTCATCACAAGAGAGTAGAGGGGGAGAAACATCATAACATCCAACTATAATAGCAAAGCTCGTGATACATCAAGATCGTATCACCTCAAGAACACGAGAGAGAAAGAGAGAGAGAGAGAGAGATCAAACACATAGCTACTAGTACATACCCTCAACCTCGAGGGAGAACTACTCCCTCCTCCTCATGGAGAGCACCGGGATGATGAAGATGGCCACCGGAGAGGGAATCCCCCTCCGATAGGGTGCCGGAACGGGTCTAGATTGGTTTTCGGTGGCTACAGAGGCTTCTGGCGGCGGAACTCTTGATCTATTATGCTGCCTGAAGTTTTTAGGGTATATGGACATATATAGGCGAAAGAAGTCGGTCACGAGGACCACGAGGGGCCCACGAGGGTGGGGGGAGCGCCCAGGGGGGCAGGCGCACCTCCTTACCTCGTGGCCACCTCGAAGCTTCCTTGACTTCAACTCCAAGTCTCCTGGATCACGTTCGTTCCAAAAATCACGCTCCTGAAGGTTTCATTCCGTTTGGACTCCGTTTGATATTCCTTTTTTGCGAAACACTGAAACAAGAGAAAAAACAGAAACTAGCACTGGGCTCTGGGTTAATAGGTTAGTCCCAAAAATAATATAAAAGTGTTTAATAAAGCCCATAAACATCCAAAACAGATAATATCATGGAACAATAAAAAATTATAGATTCGTTGGAGACGTATTAGAACATATCAAAAAAACGGGGAGCTACATCGTGAGCTCTATTTTTATTCATCACATGATATGTGTTTTGCTTGGAGCATATTTTCAATTTTACTTGTTGTTTGAATAAAATCATTGGATCTGAAATCTTGAATGAAAAAGAATCCTCCCATGGCTAGTTAATTATTTGACTACTTAGTGTTCTTCACTTATATCTTTTTGGAGTAGTTTGTCATTTACTCACGTGCTTCACATATATCCTATGAGTAAATGGTTGAATGAATTGAATATCATGAATCTGAATTTATATATGTTTCATATGCTTACAACATGGGGAGTAATGACTTCACACATAATAAGTATAGGTAGTAAACTTATCGGAAGTTAGCAAACGCAGAATTGGTCACTTGAACAATTCATGAAAGAATATTGAAGGAAGAGAGATTTCACATATAAATATACTATCTTGGACATCTTGGTCACTTAATGGGTTATGTTTTCCTATATTTGAAACGTTATATTGTCTTGGATCATCCAACATGTTGAGCTTGCCTTTCCCCCTCATGCTAGCCAAATTCTTTGCACCAAGTAAAGATACTACTTGTGCTTCCAAATATCCTTAAACCCGGTTTTGCCATGAGAGTCCATCATATCTACCTATGGATTGAGTAAGATCCTTCAAGTAAGTTGTCATTGTTGCAAGCAATAAAAATTGCTCTCTAAATATGTATGATCTATTAGTGTGGAGAAAATAAGCTTTATACAATCTTGTGATGTGGAAGAAATAAAAGCGACGAACTGCATAATAAAGGTCCATATCACAAGTGGCAATATAAAGTGACGTTCTTTTGCATTAATATTTTGTGCATCCAACCATAAAAGCGCATGACAACCTCTACTTCCCTCTATGAAGGGCCTATCTTTTACTTCTATCTTCTACCCTTATACAAGAGTCATGGTGGTCATCACCTTTTCTTTTTGCACTTTTTCTTTTGGCAAGCACTTTGTGTTGGAGCGATCCGGATATATATATCAACTTGGATGTAGGTTTTCATAAATTATTATTGTTGATATTACCCTTGAGGTAAAAGGTTGGGAGGCAAAACTATAAACCCCTATCTTTCTCTGTGGATGATTAAAACTTTGAACCCATAAATATCACATGAGTGTTAGCAATTGTGAAAGATTAAATGATAGTTGAGTATGTGGAGTTTGCTGAATCAAAGCTCTTACATAGACCCTTCCCGAAAATAAGATGAATTGCAATTGTTTGCTGACTAAGAGCATGGTTTGTTAGTTTTCAAAAAAGTTTATGATCTATACTTTAACATGTGAATAGCTTGTTACTTGATCATGAGAAGTTTTATGAGTTGAGCTACTGTTATGATATATAATGATGCTAGAAAAAGTGATTGGAACTATCATTGATCAAATTTATGCACTTGCTAGCATTCACACTTCATAAATTATTTCTTTTATCATTTACCTACTCGAGGACGAGCATGAATTAAGCTTGGGGATGCTGATACGTCTCCAATGTATCTATAATTTATGAAGTATTCATGCCATGTTTACAATAGTTTTATATGATTTTGGTATGATTTGATTAGAACTAACCCGGACTGACGTTGTTTTCAACAGAACTACCATGGTGTTGTTTTTGTGTAAAAATAAAATTTCTCGGAATGCGATGAAAATCAACGGAGATTTTTTTTGAAAAATATAAAAAATACTGGAACAAAAATCTACCGGAGGGGAGTCCCGTTGGCCCCACGAGGGTGGGGGCGCGCCCACCCCCCTGGGCGCGCCCCTGTGCCTCGTGGACTTCCCGTGGGGCCTCCTGACTTGTTCTCGACGCCAACCTCTCCTATAAATGCCCAAACCTCTAGAAAATAACCTAGATCAGAAGTTCCGCAGCCGCAAGCCTCTGTAGCCATGTGAAATCAATCTAGGCCCTCTCTGGCACCCTGCCGGAGGGGGCCATCATCACCGGAGGCTATGGAGGAGGATCCCGGAGGGGCCATCATCACCATGAAGGCCAAGGACCAGAGGGAGAACCTCTCCCCATCCAGGGGGAGGCCATGGAGGAGGAAGCACAAGGGGGAGAACCTCTCCTCCTCTCTCTCGGTGGCACCGGAGTGCCATCGGGAGGGGAATCATCTCCGCGGCGATCGTCTTCATCAACATCACCATCCTCATCTCTTTTATGCGGTCCACTCTCCCGCACCCTGATATGTCTCTAACGTATCTATAATTTTTTGATTGCTCCATGCTATTATATTATATGTTTTGGATGTTAATGGGATTTATTTTACACTTTTATATCATTTTTGGGACTAACCTATTAACTAGAGGCCCAACCCAAATTGTTTTTTTGCCTATTTCAGTGTTTCGCAGAAAAGGAATATCAAACGAAGTCCAAACGGAATGAAACCTTCGGGAACGTGATTTTCTCAACAAACGTGATCCAGGAGACTTCGAGTGGGCGTCAAGAAACAATCGAGGAGGCCTACCCCCTGGGCGCGCCCTCCACCCTCATGGGCCCCTCGTTGCTCCACCGACCTACTTCTTCCTCCTATATATATCCACGTACCCCGCAAACATCCAGGAGCACCACGAAAACCTAATTCCACCGTCGCAACCTTCTGTACCCGAGAGATCCCATCTTGGGGCCTTTTCTGGAGCTCCACCGGAGGGGGCATTGATCATGGAGGGCCTCTACATCAACTCCATGGCCTCTCCGGTGATGTGTGAGTAGTTTACCTCAGACCTTCGGGTCCATAGTTATTAGCTAGATGGCTTCTTCTCTCTCTTTGGATCTCAATACAAAGTTCTCCTCGATCTTCTTGGAGATCTATTTGATGCAATCTTCTTTTGCGGTGTGTTTGTCGAGATCCGATGAATTGTGGGTTTATGATCAAGTTTATCTATGAACAATATTTGAATCTCCTCTGAATTCTTTTAAGTATGATTGGTTATATTTGCAAGTCTCTTCGAATTATCAGTTTGGTTTGGCCTACTAGATTGATCTTTCTTGCAATGGGAGAAGTGCTTAGATTTGGGTTCAATCTTGCGGTGTCCTTTCCCAGTGACAGCAGGGGCAACAAGGCACGTATTGTATTGTTGCCATCGAGGATAAAAAGATGGGGTTTATATCATATTGCATGAGTTTATCCCTCTACATTATGTCATCTTACTTAAAGCATTACTCTGTTCTTATGAACTTAATACTCTAGATGCATGCTGGATAGCGGTCGATGTGTGGAGTAATAGTAGTAGATGCAGAATCGTTTTGGTCTACTTGTCACAGACGTGATGCCTATATACATGATCATACATAGATATTCTCATAACTATGCTCAATTATATCAATTGCTCGACAGTAATTCGTTCACCCACCGTAATACTTATGCTCTTGAGAGAAGCCACTAGTGAAACCTATGGCCCCTGGGTCTATCTTCTATCATATCAATCTTCCAACACTTAGCTATTTCTATTGCCATTTATTTTACTTTGCATCTTTATTTCTCTTTATCATAAAAATACCAAAGTATTATCTTATCATATCTATCAGAACTCACTCTCATAAGTGACCGTGAAGGGATTGATTACCCCTTTATCGCGTTGGTTGCGAGGTTCTTATTTGTTTGTGTAGGTGCGTGGGACTCGAGCGTGATCTCCTACTGGATTGATACCTTGGTTCTCAAAAATTGAGGGAAATACTTATGCTACTTTACTGCATCACCCTTTCCTCTTCAAGGGAAAACCAACGCAGTGCTCAAGAGGTAGCAAGAAGGATTTCTGGCTCCGTTGCTGGGGAGATTCGCGCCAAGTCAAGTCAAGATTTGACTCTCGACAACGAGCCATTTCTGGCGCCGTTGCCGGGGAGTCTACGCACAAGTCAAGACATACCAAGTACCCATCACAAACTATTATCCATCGCATTACATTATTTTCCATTTGCCTCTCGTTTTCCTCTCCCCCACTTCACCCTTGCCATTTTATTCACCCTCTCTTTTTCCATTCGCCTCTTTTTTGCTTGCTTTTTGTTTTCTCGTGTGTTGGATTGCTTGCTTGTCACGATGGCTCAAGACAATACTAAATTGTGTGACTTTGCCAATACAAAGAACAATGATTTTCTTAGCACTTCGATCGCTCCTCTTACCGATGCTGAATCTTGTGAAATTAATGCTGCTTTTTTGAATCTTGTCATGAAAGATCAATTCGCCGGCCTTCCTAGTGAAAATGCCCCTACCCATCTAAATAGCTTTGTTGATTTGTGTGATATGCAAAAGAAGAAAGATGTGGACAATGATATTGTTAAATTGAAGCTATTTCCTTTTTCCCTTAGAGATCGTGCTAAAGCTTGGTTTTCATCTTTGCCTAAAAATAGTATTGATTCATGGAATAAGTGCAAAGATGCTTTTATCTCTAAGTATTTTCCTCCCGCTAAAACCATCTCTCTTAGAAACGATATTATGAATTTTAATAAACTTGATCATGAACATGTTGCACAAGCTTGGGAGAGGATGAAATTAATGATACGTAATTTCCCTACACATGGTTTGAATCTTTGGATGATTATACAAAATGTTTATGCCGGATTGAATTTTGCTTCTAGAAATCTTTTAGATTCGGCCGTGGGAGGCACTTTTATGGAAATCACTTTAGGAGAAGCTACTAAACTCCTATATAATATTATGGTTAATTATTCTTAATTATGAAAAGTGCATGTGATAGAAGAAATTTAAGTTTTGAGTGGAAAGATGGATGAACTTATGAAATTGTTTGCTAATAAGAGTGTTTCCTCTGATCCTAATGATGTGCCTTTGTCTACCTTGATTGAGAATAATAATGAATCTATGGATGTGAATTTTGTTGGTAGGAATAATTTTGGTAACAACGCGTATAGAGGAAACTTTAATCCTAGGCCGTTCCCTAGTAATTTCCCTAATAATTATGGTAATTCCTACAACAATTCTTATGGAAATTTTAATAAGATTCCCTCTTAATTTGAGACTAGTGTTAAGGAGTTTATGAATTCGCAAAAGAATTTCAATGCTTTGCTTGAAGAAAAATTGCTTAAGGTTGATGAATTGGCTAGGAACGTTGATAGAATTTCTCTTGATGTTGGTTCTTTGAAACTTAGATCTATTCCACCTAAGCATGATATCAATGAGTCTCTCAAATCCATGAGAATTTCCATTGATGAGTGCAAAGAAAGAACCGCTAGGATGCGTGCTAAGAAAGATTGCTTTGTGAAAGCGTGTTCTTCTAGTTTCTATGAAAATAAAGATGAAAATCTAAAAGTTATTGATGTGTCTCCTATTAAATCTTTGTTTTGAAGTATGAATCTTGATAATGATGGGATTGAAGATGATCCACCTTTACCTAGAAGGCGTTCAAAAAATTCGGAGTTTTTAGATCTTCATGAAAAAATTGGTAAAAGTGGGATTGAAGAGGTCAAAACTTTAGATATCAATTAACCCACTATTTTGGATTTCAAGGAATTTAATTATGATAATTGATCTTTGATAGATTGTATTTCCTTGTTGCAATCCGTGCTAAATTCTCCTCATGCTTATAGTCAAAATAAAGCTTTTACTAAACATATCGTTGATGCTTTGATGCAATCTTATGAAGAAAAACTTGAGTTGAAAGTTTCTATCCCTAGAAAACTTTATGATTAGTGGGAACCTACTATTAAAATTAAAATTAAAGATCATGAATGCTATGCTTTGTGTGATTTGGGTGCTAGTGTTTCCACGATTCCGAAAACTTTATGTGATTTTCTAGGACTCCGTGAATTTGATGATTGTTCTTTAAACTTGCACCTTGCGGATTCCACTATTAAGAAACATATGGGAAGAATTAATGTTGTTCTTATTGTTGCAAATAGGAACTATGTGCCCGTAGATTTCGTTGTTCTTGACATAGATTGCAATCCTTCATGTCCTATTATTCTTGGTAGACCTTTCCTTAGAACGATTGGTGCAATTATTGATATGAAGGAAGGGAATATTAGGTTCCAATATCTGTTAAGGAAAGGAATGGAACACTTCCCTAGAAAGAAAATTAAATTACCATATGAATCTATTATGAGAGCCACTTATGGATTGCCTACCAAAGATGGCAATACCTAGATCTATCCTTGCTTTTATCAATAAGTGTTCATCCCAATCTTTTTGATATCATTAAGGAACCGTTTGCAACAAATGATTTTCTTGATTTTGTGCCTAGGAGTTTGATAATTAATAAATATAAAGAAACTCCTAAGAGTTATAGGTGTCTCATTGAAGAATTACCTACCCAAGATGGCAATACCTAGATCTATCTTCGCTTTTATGCCTAGTTAGGGGCGTTAAACGATAGTGCCTGTTGGGAGGCAACCCAATTTTATTTTTATTCCTTGCCTTTTGCTCCTGTTTAGTGATAAATAATTTATCTATAATTTGTTGTGGTTGTGTTTTTTGTGTTTAATTAGTGTTTGTGCCAAGTAGAACTGTTGGGAAGACCTGGGGAAAGTCTTTTTGATCTTGCTGTAAAAAACAGAAACTTTAGCACTCACGAGAATCGCTGCCATTTTTATTTGGAAGGTGATATTTAGTTAATTCTTTTTTAAGATGATTAATAGATACATTACTCACGTCCGTAAATTTATTTTAGAATTTTTGGGGTTCGAGAAGTTGCGTTAGCTACAGATTACTACAGACTGTTCTGTTTTTGACAGATTCTGTTTTTCGTGTGTTGTTTGCTTATTTTGATGAATCTATGGCTAGTAAAAGAGTTTATAAACCATAGTGAAGTTGGAATACAGTAGGTTTAACACCAATATAAATAAATAATGATTTCAATACATTACCTTGAAGTGGTGTTTTGTTTTTCTTTCGCTAACGGAGCTCATGAGATTTTCTGTTGCGTTTTGTGTTGTGAAGTTTTCAAGTTTTCGGTAAAGATTTGATGGATTATGGAACAAGGAGTGGCAAGAGCTTAAGCTTGAGGATTCCCATGGCACCCCAAGGTAATCTAAGGACACCAAAAAGCCAAAGCTCGGGGATGCCCCGGAAGGCATCTCCTCTTTCGTCTTCGTCCATCGGTAACTTTACTTGGAGCTATATTTTTATTCACCACTTGATATGTGTTTTGCTTGGAGCGTCTTGTATGATTTGAGTCTTTGCTTTTTAGTTTACCACAATCATACTTGCTGTACAAACCTTTTGAGAGATACACACATGATTTGAAATTTATTAGAATACTCTATGTGCTTCACTTATATCTTTTGAGCTATATAGTTTTTGCTCTAGTGCTTCACTTATATCTTTTAATGGATTTGTTTTATAGAAACTATTGTTCTCTCATGCTTCACTTATATTATTTTGAGAGTCCTTTAGAACAACATGGAAACTATTGTCCTTTCATGGTTCACTTATATTATTTTGAGAGTCCTTTAGAACAACATGGAAACTATCAGGCCCTGCATCTGGTGTAATAGTATTCTGTGAGCCACAGGGACTCAGCAATCTCGCACCCTCGCGATGAAGACTATTTAAGCTTATAGGTAAGGCAAGGTAAAAATATGTGGAGCAGCAGCAAGCGACTAGCATATATGGTGGCTATCTTGTTCGCAAAAGAGAGCGAGAAGAGGAGGCAAAGCGTGAGCGAGAAACTAGAGAACAACCTGCGCAAACATTACTCCAACACCGTGTCCACTTCCCGGACTCCGCCGAGAAGAGGCCATCACGGTAACACACTCAGTTGATTCATTTTAAATTAAGTTAAGGTTCAAGTTATCTACAACCGGACATTAACAAATTCCCATCTGCCCATAACCGCGGGCACGGCTTTCGAAAGTTCAAATCCCTGCAGGGGAGTCCCAACTTAGCCCATGACAAGCTCTCACAGTCAACGAAGGAATAGACCTCCTCCCAAGACGTTCCGATCAGACTCGATATCTCGGTTCTTCAAGACACTTCGACAGGTTAAAACAAGACCAGCAACACCGCCCGAATGTGCCGAAAAATCCCGATAGGAGCTGCACATATCTCTTTCTCAGGGCACACTCAGATTGTCCAAACTTCCGGTAGGCCAGCCCAGAGTTGCCACTGGTAGCCACCGGCGGCTGACGGTTTGGACCAACACTCAAAGGAGCACTGGCCCGGGGGGGGGGTTAAAATAAAGGTGACCCTTGAGTCTGCAGAACCCAAGGGAAAGAAAAGGCTAGGTGGCAAATGGTAAAACCAAGGTTGGGCATTGCTGGAAAAGCTTTAATCAAGGCAAACTATCAAGGGGTTCCCATTATAACCCAACCATGTAAGGAACGCAAAATCCGGGAACATAACACCGATATGACGGAAACTAGGGCGGCAAGAGTGGAACAAAACACTAGGCGAGAGGCCGAGCCTTCCACCCTTTACCAAGTATATAGATGCATTAAGATAACAAGATAATATAATGATATCCCAACAAGTAAATAAATGTTCCAACAAGGAACGGCCTTCAATCTTCACCTACAACTAGCAACGCTATAAGAGGGGCTGAGCAAAGCAGTAACATAGCCAATCAACGGTTTGCTAGGACATGGTGGGTTAGAGGTTTGACATGGAAATTTTGGGAGGCTTGAAAGCAAGTGGTAGACATCGTAGCATTGGCATAGCAAAAATAGTAGTGATTTCGAGGGTATGATCATCTTGCCTGCACAGTTGTCAGAGTTGACTGGATCCTCGAAAGCAAACTCAACGGGCTCCTTGTTAGCGAACTCGTCTCCCGGCTCTACCCAAACAATACAAACAAGCAACAAAGGCACAATCAACCACGTGCAAGGATTAAACGATATGATGCAATGATGATATGCTATGCGGGATGCGATGCAGGATGCAAAATGCAAGATATGACAGGAAATGCAAGAACCTGGCCTCAACTTGGAAATCCAAGTGTGCCACTAGAAAGATGAGATGAAATCGCTTGAAAACGATATAAAGAACACCGGAATCGGAGTTACGGTTTGGAAATGGCAAGCGATTCAAAAATGACACCGGTCTGCGATTTACAGCAAGTAACCATCTAAATGCAATGAGATGAACATGCTACAGCACCCAAACATGACAACAAAATACATGGCAGGGGTGCATTCAAGATGCTTAACAAAAGTCTAGCACTGAGCTACGGCCAATTCATCCATTAACAGGTTCAAACAAGCATGGCAAAAATGCATATGGCAAACAGATCTCAGACTTACTGAAATTAACACTTGCCTGGAATTTCAGATCAGGTAGCACTCTTCGGAGCAACAAATCTACAAGCTACAGGACCTGAACATGGTAAAGTAAAGCATGGCATGGAGCTACTCAAAGCGCTTAACAAAAGTCCCTTAGTGCCTTGAGCCAAAAGGGATCAGAAAATACATTTGCAAGCATGTGAACATAGAAAAAACATAATCAGATCACAGACTTAGTGAAAACTGGCACATGCTGAAAACAGATATGAAGTAGGCATGTTTACGAGCTCGATACACTCACTACGGAGCAAGTCATGACAAACTAAGCATACAACCATTAAGAACACACAAAATAAAAGCTAGACATGGCAAGAACAATAGCATAGCATGCACGGATCAACTACAACATCATCGGCAAAATTGCAAACAAGTTGACAATCTGCCCAGATTCACAAAGTAGCAAAAGTAGAGCTCGATTGACTCAAGCTAGGGTGCTTCATAAATACAAACAAAGACATGGATGGATATAGAACTACAAGATTAACAAAACATCCTTACTGATCAATCTCAAAAGAGGCACGGATCACTAGCAAACAACATGAACATATGGCCATATGAGATAAACAGTTCAAGGACTTGGTGGAAATGCTAAGTCCCTGAAAACAGAATTAGCAAGTGCACCACTTTGCAAGCTTGTGCTAGTCACCACACACATCACAAAAATACATGGGTTGCATCTCTGGAAAGATTACAAAACCCTTAACAAAATATATGTAGAGCATCAGGGCATATCATGCACACATTAATCATGGCAAAAAAGACAAAAAGCTAAATGGAGTAGCAGATCTGACAATTATCTCAAGTAGCCCTCTTCTAACAGCATTTCGGGCATCAAGATGAACTCAAATGAAAATGATGTAATGGAATGAAATGATGTACTCTCTGAGTTGAACATTTTGATATGCTATATGCATGAATCGGAGCTACGGATGCAAAGTTACGAGGTTATGAACATGAGCACTTGGATCTGGAATTTCGGGACTTAGAGAAAAAAAACACCTCCGAATCTAGGGTTTACTGTTCACGGCACGCGAACCGAGGTCGGATCCAAGCTCGCCGGAGATGCACTGTTCGCCGGAGTTCGAGGTCGCCGGTAATGGCGTCGTGGTGGACGGACTCGGCGGGATCTTGCCGGAGTCGAGGGAGGGGAGGAGGCCGGCGCCGGGAGGCGGCGGGCGGCGGATGGCAGCGGTCGGTGGCGGCGGCGTGGAAGCGGCGATGAGGCCCGGTTGAGGCGGCGGTGGCCGGCGATGGGGAGCGGCGTCGCCGGCCGGCGAAGGGCGGCGCGCGGCGTCGCGGGCGTGGAAGAGGCGAAGGCGTGCGGCGGCGGAGGGAGTGGGCCGCGGGGGCCGGCCTTGGGCTCCCGGGCCGCGCGGTGGGAGGCGGCGGCGGTGGACACTTGGCGGCGTCTGATTGGTGGTGGTGGGATCCGGACGTTGTCCGGCTCCGTCCGGACACGTCCGGCGGCGGCGGAGACGGATTTTTTTAGGGTTTCGGGGAGGGGGATCCGAGATTTTCGAGGAGGACCTATTTATAGGCATAGAGGGAGCTAGGAGAGTCCAAATGAGGAGCGGTTTTCGGCCACGCGATCGTGATCAAACGCTCTAGATGATGGAGAAGGCTTAGGTGGATTTTGGGCCAAATTGGAGGGGTGTTGGGCTGCAACACACACGAGGCCTTATCGGTCCCTCGGTTGACCGTTGGAGTATCAAACGAAGTCCAAATGATACGAAACTTGACAGGCGGTCTACCGGTAGTAAACCAAGGCCGCTTGGCAAGTCTCGGTCCAATCCGGAAATGTTTAATCCCCACACACAAAAGAAAGCTGGAAATGACCACCGGAGGAGAACGAAGCGCCGGAATGCAAAACGGACAACAGGGAAAATGCTCGAACGCATGGGACGAACACGTATGAAAATGCAATGCACATGATGACATGATATGAGATGCATGACAATGATAACAACACACGGAGAGAAAGACCCGCACCCGAGAAAATAAAATAACTTAACGCCGGAAACGGCAAGAGTTTGAGTACAAATTGGGAAACTTACATCCGGGGTGTTACATAATTCCTATTTGCAACAATAAGAACATCATTAATCCTTCCCTCATGTTTCTTAATAGTGGAATCCGCAAGATGCAAGTTTAGAGAGCAATCATCAAAATTACGGAAATCTAGCAAATCACACAAAGTCTTGGGAATAGTAGAGACACTAGCACCCAAATCACAGAAAGCATAAAACTCATGATCTTTAATTTTAATTTTAATAGTTGGTTCCCACTCATCATAGAGTTTTTGAGGGATAGAAACTTTCAACTCAAGTTTTTCTTCATAAGATTGCATCAAGGCATCAACAATATGTTCGGTGAAGGCTTTATTTTGACTGTAAGCATGTGGAGAATTTAGCACGGATTGCAACAAGGAAATACAATCAATTAAAGAGCAACTTTCATAATTAAATTCCTTGAAATCCAATATAGTGGGTTTAGCAACATCTAGATTTTTATTTCTTTCAATCCCGCTTTCATCAATTTCATCATTAAGATCAAAATACTCCGAATTTTTAGAACGCCTTCTAGGTAAAGGAAGATCATATTCAGTTTCATCAAGATTAATATTGCAAAATAAATATTTAATAGGGGACACATCAATAACTTTTAGATCTTCATCTTGATTTTCATAGGGATTGGAGGAACACGCTTTAATAAAGGCATTTTTGGAAGCACGCATCCTAGAGGTTCTTTCTTTGCACTCATTAATGGAAATTCTCATGGCTTTGAGGACTCATTGATATCATGTTTAGGAGGAATAGATCTAAACTTTAAAGAATCAACCTCAAGAGAAATTCTATCAACGTTTCTAGCCAAATCATCAACTTTAAGCAATTTCTCTTCAAGCAAAGCATTAAAATTCTTTTGTGAATTCATAAACTCTTTAACACTATTCTCAAATTCAGAGGACATCTTATTATAATTTCCATAAGATTTTTTGTATGAATTCACATAATTATTAGAAGGATTACTAGGATATGGCCTAGGATTAAAATTCCCTCTATAAGCGTTGTTACCAAAATTATTCCTACCAACAAAATTCACATCCATAGATTCATTGTTATTATCAATCAAAGTAGACAAAGGCATATCATTAGGATTAGAACAAACACTCTTAGTAGCAAATAATTTCATAAGTTCATCCATCTTTCCACTCAACACATTAATTTCTTCTATCGCATGCAGTTTTTTAGAAGATCTTTCAGTATGCCATTGAGAATAATTAACCATAATATTATCTACGAGTTTAGTAGCATCTCCTAAAGTGATTTCCATAAAGGTGCCTCCCGCGGCCGAATCTAAAAGATTTCTAGAAGCAAAATTCAATCCGGCATAAAAATTTTGTATGATCATCCACAAATTCAAACCATGAGTAGGGCAATTATGTATCATTAATTTCATTCTCTCCCAAGCTTGTGCAACATGTTCATGATCAAGTTGTTTAAAGTTCATAATATCGTTTCTAAGAGAGATGATCTTAGCGGGAGGAAAATACTTAGAGATAAAAGCGTCTTTGCACTTGTTCCATGAATCAATACTATTCTTAGGCAAAGACGAAAACCAAGCTTTAGCACGATCTCTAAGCGAAAAAGGAAATAGCTTCAATTTAACGACATCATTATTGACATCTTTTTTCTTTTGCATATCACATAAATCAATGAAGCTATTCAGATGAGTAGCGACATCTTCACTAGGAAGGCCGGCGAATTGATCTTTCATAACAAGATTCAACAAAGCAGTATTAATTTCACAAGATTCAGCACCGGTAAGAGGAGCAATCGGAGTGCTAAGGAAATCATTATTATTGGTATTGGTGAAGCCACACAATTTGGTAGTATCTTGAGCCATCGCGACAAACAAGCAATCTAACACACGAGCAAACAAAAAGGCAAGCGAGCAAAAATAGGCAAATAGAGAGGGAGGATAGAGAGAGAGAGGGCGAATAAAATGGCAAGGGTGAATTGGGGGGAGAGGAAAACGAGAGGCAAATGGCAAATAATGTAATGCAAGAGATAGGGATTGTGATGGGTACTTTTTGCGTAGACTCCCCGGCAACGGCGCCAGAAATGGCTCGTTGTCGGGAGTCAAATCTTGACTTGCGCGAACCTCCCCGGCAACGGTGCCAGAAATCCTTCTTGCTACGTCTTGAGCTTGCGTTGGTTTTCCCCGAAGAGGAAGGGACGATGCAACAGAGTAGCATAAGTATTTCCCTCAGTTTTTGAGAACCAAGGTATCAATCCAGTAGGAGCCCACGCTCAAGTCCCTCGTACCTGCACAAAGCGATAGCTACTCACAACCAACACGATTAGGGGTTGTCAATCCCTTCATGGTCACTTACGAGAGTGAGATCTGATAGATATAATATTTTTGGTATTTTTGGTATAAAGATGCAAAGTAAAAAGTAAAAGCAAAGTAAAAAAGCAAAGCAAGATTAAAGTGATGGAGATTGATATGATGAGAATAGACCCGGGGGCCATAGGTTTCACTAGTGGCTTCTCTCAAGAGCATAAGTATTCTACGGTGGGTGAACAAATTACTGTTGAGCAATTGACAGAATTGAGCATAGTTATGAGAATATCTAGGCATGATCATGTATATAGGCATCACGTTCGTGACAAGTAGATCGAAACAATTCTGCATCTACTACTATTACTCCACTCATCGACCGCTATCCAGCATGCATCTAGAGTATTAAGTTAAAAAACAGAGTAACGCCTTAAGCAAGATGACATGATGTAGAGAGATAAACTCATGCAATATGAAATAAACCCCATCTTATTATCCTCGATGGCAACGATACAATACGTGCCTTGCTGCCCCTTCTGTCATTGGGTAAGGACACCGCAAGATCGAACCCAAAGCTAAGCACTTCTCCCATGGCAAGAACTACCAATCTAGTTGGCCAAACCAAACGGATAATTCGAAGAGACTTGCAAAGATAACCAATCATACATAAAAGAATTCAGAGAAGATTCAAATATTATTCATAGATAGACTTGATCATAAACCCACAATTCATCGGTCTCAACAAACACACCGCAAAAAGAAGATTACATCGAATAGATCTCCACAAGAGAGGGGGAGAACTTTGTATTGAGATTCAAAGAGAGAGAAGAAGCCATCTAGCTACTAACTATGGACCCGAAGGTCTGAGGTAAACTACTCACACTTCACCGGAGGGGATATGATGATGTAGAGGCCCTCCGTGATGACGGCCCTCTTCCGGTGGAGCTCCGGAACAGGCCCCAAGATGGGATCTCGTGGATACAGAAAGTTGCGGCGGTGGAGTTAGGTTTTTGGCTCCTATTCTGATCATTTGGGGGTACGTGTGTATATATAGGAGGAAGAAGTACGCCGGAGGAGCAACAAGGGGCCCACGAGGCAGGGGGGCGTGCCCTAGGGGGGCACACCCCCCACCCTCGTGACCGCCTCTTTGGTTCCTTGGAGCAGGGTCCAAGTCTCCTGGATCACGTTCGGTGAGAAAATCACATTCCCGAAGATTTTATTCCGTTTGGACTCCGTTTGATATTCTGTTTCTTTGAAACACTGAAATAGGCAAAAAAAACAGCAGTTCTGGGCTGGGCCTCGGGTTAATAGGTTAGTCCCAAAAATAATATAAATGTGGAAAATAAAGCCCAATATAGTCCAAAACAGTAGATAATATAGCATGGAGCAATCAAAAATTATAGATACGTTGGAGACATATCACATAGCTGCCTCGGAGGCAGCGTAGGAAGCAATTTGGATGAAGGAGTTCATCACCGACCTAGGAGTTATTCCCAATGCGTCGGGCCCGATGACTCTCTTCTGTGACAACATTGGAGCTATTGCCCTTGCCAAGGAGCCCGGGTTTCACAAGAAGACCAGGCATATCAAGCGTCGCTTCAACTCCATTCGTGAATATATTCAAGATGGAGACATAGATATTTGTAAAGTGCATACGAATCTTAATGTCGCAGATCCGTTGACTAAACCTCTTCCATGAGCAAAACATGATCAACACTAGAACTCTATGGGTGTTTGATTCATCACAATGTAACTAGATTATTGACTCTAGTGCAAGTGGGAGACTGTTGGAAATATGCCCTAGAGGCAATAATAAAATGGTTATTATTATATTTCCTTGTTCATGATAATTGTCTATTGTTCATGTAATACATCTGTGAATACATAGATCACAATATGTCCCTAGTGAGCCTCTAGTTGACTAGCTCGTTGATCAATAGATGGTTGTAGTTTCCTGACCATGGACATTGGATGTCGTTGATAATGGGATCACATCATTAGGAGAATGATGTGATGGACAAGACCCAATCCTGAGCATAGCATAAGATCATGTAGTTCATTTGCTAGAGCTTTTCAAATGTCAAGTATCGTTTCCTTAGACCATGAGATTGTGCAACTCCCGGATACCATAGGAGTGCTTTGGGTGTATCAAACGTCACAACGTAATTGGGTGACTATAAAGGTGCACTACAAGTATCTCCGAAAGTGTCTGTTGGGTTGGCACGAATCAAGACTGGGATTTGTCACTCCGTATGACGGAGAGGTATCTCTGGGCCCACTCGGTAATGCATCATCATAACGAGCTCAATGTGACTAAGGAGTTGGTCATGGGATCATGCATTACGGAACGAGTAAAGAGACTTGATGGTAACAAGATTGAACGAGGTATGGGGATACCAACGATCGAATCTCGGGCAAGTAACATTCCGATGGACAAAGGGAATTGTATACGGGATTGATTGAATCCCCGACATCGTGGTTCATTGCTACGTCTTGAGCACTGCGTTGGTTTTTCTCGAAGAGGAAGGGATGATGCAACAAAGTAGCGTAAGTATTTCCCTTAGTTTTTGAGAACCAAGGTATCAATCCAGTAGGAGGCTGTAGCGACCAGACCTCAAACGGTCCAATCTCTGTGCTCTGGTGTCATCCCTGGATCAGTAATGCTGACACCACACAATACTTGAAGGATTTATAACAGAGTAGCAATCACACACTTATTACATCGAATGTCTCAATAGAGATCTTATTACAATAAATATGGCTTAAGGCCATCTAATAACGATAACAGCAGAAGGCTTGGAAGATAAGCGAGTCCATCAACTCCAACGGCATCACTGAGTATAGAACCACGACCAAAAACTCCTTAATCATCGTCTGAAAAGTCTGCAACATTAACGTTGCAGCCCGAAAACGGGTCAGCACATGGAATATGCTGGCAATGTAACACATAGAGAGTAATCGAATGAAACAGCTATACTATATGCATATTTGGCTGGTGGAAAGCTCTATGGTTACAGTTTTGCGTAAAGCCAATTTTTCCCTACTGCAAAGGAATAAATTTATTTAACTATCATGGTGGTTGTTAAACATTGAGAATGGTTGACAGCATTCTCAATCCCAATTAAGCATCATCATTAAACAAACCCATCAAAATTAATTTTATACTAACATGTTGAGATTCACATGATAATCCAGGTACTAGATACTCAAGATGTCCATAACCGAGGACACGGCTAACCATGATTAGTTTATACACTTTGCAGAGGTTTGCGCACTTTTCCCCACAAGACTCGATCTCCTCCGTTGGGATTCTCGCACTACATGGTGTTTGAGAAACGGATGACCGAGACATAGTATTTCAGAAGAGCTAGCACCTTACGATGGGTAGACCGTACCACCTACATCCCCTACATCTGCTAGTCTACCACTGTAAGAGTTCGCACGACTTAGTCAACTATGCTAGAGCCCATAATAGCTTGTGGCTGCACACAGAAGTTTCTAGCATGAAAATCTCATGATCCCTTTGAACCTGGGTGGCGGTCCAAAAGAAAACAGGCAATCCTGGAATACCCAGATACCTCAATCCACCCAGATGTGTATTTAAGTTGCCACCTTAGATAAACCATTGATTTAAAAAAATCTCACATCTGTCATGAATTGCACTCACCCAATCCACGTCAAGCATAGCATAGCAATAATAAGCAAACGTAGAAGTAACTCCCAAAGGTTTGATAATAAACAGGTAATAGGTACTACCTCAACTACTTCCCAAACACACAATTTAATTAGATCCTAATCATGCAATGTGTAAGGGTTGATCTAATGCCATAAAACTGGGTAGTAGAAGGTATGATCAAGGTGTTACTTGCCTTGCTGATGATCCGGGAAACCTAGTGATTCGAAGTAACAAGCGGTGCACTCCGGGTACTCTATCGCAAACAAACAAGCATACAATAAGTACTCAACTAATGCACAGGTAAAACTCAAATAAGAGATCTAACCAGAAAGTTCAACTTAAGAACTCCGGTTGGCAAAAAGAATCAAATCAAACGAAGCAACAAAAGACAAACGGCAAAAGAAACAGGCTTCGATTACTATTCTGGATCTAGGGCAATTTTTTACAGTGGCAAAAACTTGTTTGAGCTGATTAAACGGAAAGAGGGTCTCGAGACGAAACTCCAGGCGCTTTAATTTCCTGATTCCGATAAACGAGCGAGAAGTTATACTAAAACGAAAATCGGATCAGAAATCATGATCAGAAAAATCGCGGATTTAATCCGAGAAAAGAAAAACGACGAACAGTTTAACGAACGAACGTTTGTTAACTGGATCTAAACGACGAACACGTTCGTTAAAACGAACGAACAAGCGAACCCTTGCTAATTAGCCTAACCGAAAAAACCATTCTAAAAAACGGATCTAAAAAAATAAACTGCGGCTTTTTAAAAAAACCGGGCGGTTTTCTAAAGAAAACCGCCGGCGACGGCGGCTACC
The DNA here is from genome assembly GCF_018294505.1 of Triticum aestivum. Classification (NCBI taxonomy): domain Eukaryota; kingdom Viridiplantae; phylum Streptophyta; class Magnoliopsida; order Poales; family Poaceae; genus Triticum; species Triticum aestivum. The sequence goes on along the minus strand of NC_057794.1, from coordinate 82,903,903 downwards.
TTGGCGGCGGGTCCGGCGCACGGCGGCGTGGCTCCGGCGAGGCGGCGCGGGGCGGCGAGGCGGCGAGGTGGCGGCGCGGGGCGGCGGCGGGGCGGCGCGCGACAGCGGCGGCCTAGGGTTAGGGTTAGGGCGCGGCGCGGGGCTCGAGGCGGGCTGGGGCGCTGGTGGGCTGGCCGGCTCGGGCGGGCGCCTTATAAAGGCTGCCCCGGGCGGAGTCCCGCTCGGGTATGGCCCAGAGTCAGTTCGCGTTTTTTTAAAATAATAACGCGCAGAAAAACAAATAAAAGAAATACTAAACGGACTCCAAAAATCCTGAAATAAATTTTTCCCGGCTTCTAAAATCAAGCCACACAGGATGAACATTTATTTAGGGCCTAAATGGAATTTTGAAAAACGTGCATTTTTCCTAAATTCAAATAAAATAGCAAATAAAACCAAATAAAGTCTTATTTGATTTTTTATTAAATCCTCAATATTTCTATATTTTGGGAAAGTCATTTTATTCCCTCTCTCATATTTTTGCAACGGAAATTATTGAAGATAAAATAAATAAAATCAAATGATCCTATTTTTCAAAATTTGAGACAACTCAAATATGAAAATAACGAAATCCACAACTCTCTCCAAGGGTCCTTGAGTTGCGAAAAATTTCTAGGATCAACCAAAATGCAATAAATATGATATGCAATGATGATCTAGTGTATAACATTCCAAATTGGAAATTTGGGATGTTACAGTACCTGCACAAAACAAATAAATCCTCGCAACCAACGCAAAACTAGGGGTTGTCAATCCCTATAAGGCCACTTACGAGAGTGAGATCTGATAGATATGATAAGATAATATTTTTGGTATTTTTATGATAAAGATGCAAAGTAAAATAAAAGCAAAAGGTAATAACTAAGTATTGATAGATTAATATGATGAAGATAGACCCGGGGGCCATAGTTTCACTTGTGGCTTCTCTCGAGAGCATAAGTATTCTACGGTGAGTGAACAAATTACTGTTGAGCAATTGACAGAATTGAGCATAGTTATGAGAATATCTAGGTATGATCATGTATATAGGCATCACGTCCGAGACAAGTAGACCGACTCCTGCCTGCATCTACTACTATTACTCCACACATCGACCGCTATCCAACATGCATCTAGAGTATTAAGTTAAAAACAAAGTAATACCTTAAGCAAGATGACATGGTGTAGAGGGATAGACTCACACAATATGAAGAAAACCCCATCTTGTCATCCTCGATGGCAACAATACAATACGTGCCTTGCTACCCCTACTGTCACTGGGAAAGGACACCGCAAGATTGAACCCGAAGCTAAGGACTTCTCCCATTGCAAGAAAGATCAATCTACTAGGCCAAACCAAACTGATAATTGGAAGAGACTTGTAAACGTAACCAATCATACATAAAAGAATTCAGATAAGATTCAGATATTGTTCATAGATAGACTTGATCATAAACCTACAATTCATCGGTCTCAACAAACACACCGCAAAAAGAAGATTACATCGAATAGTTCTCCACAAGAGAGGGGGAGAACATTGTATTGAGATCCAAAAAGAGATAAGAAGCCATCTAGCTACTAACCATGGACCCATAGGTCTGAAGTGAACTACTCACACTTCATCGGAGGGCTATGGTGTTGATGTAGAAGCCCTCCGTGATCGCTGCCCCCTCCGGCGGAGCTCCGGAACAGGCCCCAAGATGGGATCTCGTGGATACAGAAAGTTACGGCGGTGGAATTAGGGTTTTGGCTCCGTATCTGATCGTTTGGGGGTACGTAGGTATATATAGAGGAGGAAGGAGTATGTCGGTGGAGCAACAGGGGGCCCGCGAGGGTGGAGGGCACGCTTGGGGGGGTAGGCGCGCCCCCCTACCTCGTGGCCTCCTCTTTTCTTTCTTGACGTAGGGTCCAAGTCTCCCGGGTCTTGTTCATTGAGAAAATGACGTTCCCGAAGGTTTCATTCCGTTTGGACTCCGTTTGATATTCCTTTTCTTCGAAACCCTAAAATAGGCAAAAAAACAACAATTCTGGACTGGGCCTCCGGTTAATAGGTTAGTCCAAAAAATAATATAAAAGTGGATAATAAAGCCCAATAATGTCCAAAATAGTAGATAATATAGCATGGAGCAATCAAAAATTATAGATATGTTGGAGACGTATCAAGCATCCCCAAGCTTAATTCATGCTCGTTCTCGAGTAGGTAAATGATAAAAACAGATTTTTTGATGCGGAGTGCTACTTGGCATATTTTAATGTAATTCTTCTTAATTGTGGTATGAATATTCAGATCCGAAAGATTCAAGACAAAAGTTCATATTGACATAAAAATAATAATACTTCAAGCATACTAACTAAGCAATTATGTCTTCTCAAAATAACATGGCCAAAGAAAGTTCATCCCTACAAAATCATATTGTTTAGTCATGCTTCATTTTCGTCACACAAGAATGCTCTCATCATGCACAACCCCGATGACAAGCCAAGCAATTGTTTCATACTTTAGTAATCTCAAACCTATAAACTTTCACGCCATATATGAGCGCGAGCCATGGACATAGCACTATGGGTGGAATAGAATATAATGAGGGGGGTTATGTGGAGAAGGCAAAAAGGGAGACAGTCTCACATCAACGAGGCTAATCAATGGGCTATGGAGATGCCCACCGATTGATGTTAATGCAAGGAGTAGGGATTGCCATGCACCGGATGCACTAGAGCTATAAATGTATGAAAGCTCAACAAAATAAACTAGTGGGTGTGCATCCAACTTGATTGCTCACAAGACCTAGGGCACTTGATGAGGCCCATTGTTGGAATATACAAGCCAAGTTCTATAATGAAAAATTCCCACTAGTATATGAAAGTGACAAAACAAGAGACTCTCTAACATGAAGATTAAGGTGCTACTTTGAAGCACAAGTGTGGCAAAGGATAGTAACATTGTCCCTTCTCTCTTTTTCTCTCATTATTTTTTGGGCATTCTCTCTTTTTTATGGCCTTTCTTTTTTTTATAATTCCTCACTTGGGACAATGCTCTAGAAAATGATGATCATCACACTTCTATTTATTTACAACACAATGATTACAACTCGATACTAGAACAGAAGATGACTCTATATGAATGCCTCCGGCGGTGTACCAACATATGCAATGGACCAAGAGTGACATGTATGAAAGAATTATGAACGGTGGCTTTGCCACAAATACTATGTCAACTACATGATCATGCTAAGCAATATGACAGTAATGAATGTGTCATGATGAACGGAATGATGGAAAGTTGCATGGCAATATATTTCGGAATGGCTATGTAAATGCCATAATAGGTAGGTATGGTGGCTGTTTTGAGGAAGATATAAGGAGATTTATATGTGAAAGAGCGTATCACATCACGGGGTTTGGATGCACCGGCAAAGTTTGCACCAACTCTCAATGTGAGAAAGGGCAATGCACGGTACCGAAGAGGCTAGCAAGGATGTAAGGGTGAGAGTGCGTATAATCCATGGACTCAACATTAGTCATAAAGAACTCACATACTTATTGCAAAAATCTACAAGTCATCAAAAACCTCGGTACTACGCGCATGCTCCTAGGGGGATAGATTGGTAGGAAAAGACCATCGCTCGTCCCCGACCGCCACTCATAAGGAAGACAATCAAATAGCACCTCATGTTTCAAATTTGTTGCATAACGTTTACCATACGTGCATGCTACGGGACTTGCAAACTTTAACACAAGTATTCCTCAATTTCACAACTACTCAACTATCACAACTTTGATATTATTACCTCCATATCTCAAAACAATCATCAAGCATCAAACTTCTCTTAGTATTCAAAACACTCTTAAGAAAATTTTACTAACTTTGAATACCTAGCATATTAGGATTTTAAGCAAATTACCATGCTATTTAAGACTCTCAAAATAATCTAAGTGAAGCATGAGAGATCAATAGTTTCTATAAAACAAATCCACCACCGTGCTCTAAAAGATATAAGTGAAGTACTAGAGCAAAACTATATAACTCAAAAGATATAAGCGAAGCACATAGAGTATTCTAACAAATTCCAAATCATGTATGACTCTCTCAAAAGGTGTGTACAGCAAGGATGATCGTGGTAAAATAACAAGCAAAGACTCAAATCATACAAGACGCTCCAAGCAAAACACATATCATGTGGCGAATAAATATATAGCTCCAAGTAAAGTTACCTATAGAAGTAGACGAAAGAGGGGATGCCTTCCGGGGCATCCCCAAGCTTTGTCTTTTAGGTGTCCTTATATTATCTTGGGGGTTCCATGGGCATCCCCAATCTTAGGCTCTTGCCACTCCTTGTTCCATAATCCATCAAATCTTTACCCAAAACTTGAAAACTTCACAACACAAAACTTAAAGTAGAAAATCTCGTGAGCTCCATTAGCGAAAGAAAATAAAAGACCACTTCAAGGTACTGTAATGAACTCATTCTTTATTTATATTGGTGTTATACCTACTGTATTCCAACTTCTCTATGGTTTATAAACTATTTTACTAGCCATAGATTCATCAAAATAAGCAAACAACACCCGAAAAACAGAATCTGTCAAAAACAGAACAGTCTGTAGTAATCTGTAGCTAGAGAAATATCTGGAACCCGAAAAACTCTAAAATAAATTTCTGGACGTGAGGAATTTATCTATTAATCATCTTCAAAAAGAATTAACTAAATAGCACTTTCCAAATAAAAATGACAGCAGTTCTCGTGAGCGCTAAAGTTTCTGTTTTTTACAGCAAGTGTAACAAGACTTTCCCCAAGTCTTCCCAACGGTTCTACTTGGCACAAACACTAATTAAACACAAAAAACACAACCAAAACAGAGTGTAGATAAACTATTTATTACTAAATAGGAGCAAAAAGCAAGGAATAAAAATAAAATTGGGTTGCCTCCCAACAAGCGCTATCATTTAACGCCCCTAGCTAGGCATAACAAGCAAGAATAGATCTAGGTATTGCCATCTTTGGTAGGCAATTCTTCAATTAGGCATCTACCATCTTTAGGAATTTCTTTTTTTTAATAATTATCGAACTTTTAGGCACAAGATCGAAAAATTCATTTGTAACAAATGGTTCCTTAATGATAGCAAAAAGATTGGGATGAATATTATAGATTTGAGATCCGCATTTTCCTTACTAGAAGATTCAACTTTATTTTTAGGAACATACATAAGCTTGGAAACTTTAGTGGAAGGACTTGGAGTATTCTTTACGGAAGAAAAAGCGGTTCCCAAGTTGATAATAATATCCTCAAGTTTGTCGATCCTAGTAGAATCGTGATTTATTTTCTCATTAACTATGGGTTCATTTTCTTTAATATTTTTTAAAGTAACTCCTACTTTAGATCCATATTGAGAGATTCGGCTGTGGATCTTTTTATCCAAATTTTCAATTAACTCTATGGTAGCAACCTTATTTTCAATAATTTCAAGCCTTTGCATTACATGCTCCAAAGTTAATACAGTTCCATTAACCAAGAGAGGAGGTGAGCCAAATAAATCTATCATAGCATTATAAGAATCAAAAGTATGGCTACCCAAGAAGTTCCCTCTGGTAATAGTATCAAGAACATATCTGTGCCAAGGAGTAATGCCTACATAAAAATTGCGAAGGAGAACAGAAGTAGATTGCTTCCTAGTAGATCTATTTTGAGCATTGCAAATTATATACCAAGCATCTTTTAGATTTTCTCCCTCCCTTTGCTTAAAATTTAGAATTTCATTCTCGGGAGACAACGAAGAAGATAAGGGACCATCCATAACGACAAGCAAACAAACTAACACACAAGCAAACAAAAAGCAAGCGGGCAAAAAGAGGCAAATAGAGAAAGAGAGGGAGGATAGAGAGAGAGGGCAAATAAAACAGCAAGGGTGAAGTGGCGGAGATGAAAATGAGAGGCAAATGGAAAATAATGTAATGCGGGAGATAAGGGTATGTGATGGGTACTTGGTATGTTGACTTTTGCGTAGACCTCCCCGGCAACGGTGCCAGAAATCCTTCTTGCTAACTCTTAAGCACTGCGTTGGTTTTCCCCGAAGAGGAAGGGATGATGCATCAAAGTAGCGTAAGTATTTCCCCCAGTTTTTGAGAACTAAGGTACCAATCCAGTAGGAGGCTACGCACGAGTCCCTCGTACCTACACAAAACAAATAAATCCTCGTAACCAACGCAGATAGGGGTTGCCAATCCCTATAAGGCCACTTACGAGAGTGAGATCTGATAGATATGATAAGATAATATTTTTGGTATTTTTATGATAAAGATGCAAAGTAAAATAAAAGCAAAAGGAAATAACTAAGTATTGATAGATTAATATGATGAAGATAGACCCGGGGGCCATAGGTTTCATTAGTGGCTTCTCTCGAGAGCATAAGTATTCTACGGTGGGTGAACCAATTACTGTTGAGCAATTGACAGAATTGAGCATAGTTATGAGAATATCTAGGTATGATCATGTATATAGGCATCACGTCCGATACAAGTAGACCGACTCCTGCCTGCATCTACTACTATTACTCCACTCATCGACCGCTATCCAGCATGCATATAGAGTATTAAGTTAAAAACATAGTAACGCCTTAAGCAAGATGACATGATGTAGAGGGATAGACTCATACAATATGAAGAAAACCCCATCTTGTTATCCTCGATGGCAACAATACAATACGTGCCTTGCTGCCCCTACTGTCACTGGGAAAAGGACACCGCAAGATTGAACCCAAAGCTAAGCACTTCTCCCATTGCAAGAAAGATCAATCTAGTAGGCCAAACCAAACTAATAATTCGAAGAGACTTGCAAAGATAACCAATCATACATAAAAGAATTCAGAGAAGATTCAAATATTGTTCATAGATAGACTTGATCATAAACCTACAATTCATCGGTCTCAACAAACACATCGCAAAAAGAAGATTACATCGAATAGTTCTCCACAAGAGAGGTGGAGAACATTGTATTGAGATCCAAAAAGAGAGAAGAAGCCATCTAGCTACTAACCATGGACTCGTAGGTCTGAAGTGAACTACTCACACTTCATCGGAGGGCTATGGTGTTGATGTAGAAGCCCTCCGTGATCGATGCCCCCTCCGGCAGAGCCCCGGAACAGGCCCCAAGATGGGATCTCGTGGATATAGAAAGTTACAGTGGTGGAATTAGGGTTTTGGCTCCGTATCTGATCGTTTGGGGGTACGTAGATATATATAGGAGGAAGGAGTACGTCGGTGGAGCAACAGGGGTCCCACGAGGGTGGAGAGCGCGCCTGGGGGGGTAGGCGCGCCCCCCTACCTCGTGGCCTCCTCTTTTCTTTCTTGACGTAGGGTCCAAGTCTCCCGGGTCTTGTTCGTTGAGAAAATCACGTTCCCGAAGGTTTCATTCCGTTTGGACTTTGTTTGATATTCCTTTTCTTCGAAACCCTAAAATAGGCAAAAAAACAACAATTCTGGGCTGGGCCTCCGGTTAATAGGTTAGTCCCAAAAATAATATAAAAGTGGATAATAAAGCCCAATAATGTCTAAAATAGTAGATAATATAGCATGGAGCAATCAAAAATTATAGATAAGTTAGAGACGTATCATTCATCCGATGAGATCATCGTGGAACATGTGGGAACCAACATGGGTATCCAGATCCCATTGTTGGTTATTGGCCGGGGAGATGTCTCGGTCATGTCTACATGGTTCTCGAACCCGTAGGGTCTACACACTTAAGGTTCGGTGACGCTAGAGTTGTTATGGGAAATTGTATGTGGTTACCGAAGGTTGTTCGGAGTCCCGGATGAGATCTCGGACGTCACGAAGAGTTCCAGAATGGTCCAGAGGTGAAGATTTATATATGGGAAGTCTAGTTTCAGTCGCTGGAATAGTTTCGGGGGTTATCGGTATTGTATCGGGACCACCGAAAGGTGTCCGGGGGTCCACCGGGTGGGGCCACCTGCCCCGGGGGACTTAATGGGCTAAATATGAGAGGGAACCAGCCCCTGGTGGGCTGGTGCGCCCCCCAAGGGCCCAAGGCGTCTAGGGTTGGAAACCCTAGGGGGAGGGGGCACCTCCCACCTTGCTTGGGGGGCAAGTCTCCCCCCTGGCCTCCCCCCCTCTAGATGCATCTAGGGGGCCGGCCCCCTCTCCCCTTAACCCTATAAATAGAAAGGGGGTGGGAGGGCAGCCGCACCCCCTTCGCTGGCGCAACCCCTTCCTCCTCCAACACCTCCTCCTCCTCCGTAGTGCTTAGCGAAGCTCTGCCGGAGAACCACGCGCTCCACCACCACGATGTTGTGCTGCCGGAGTTCTCCCTCAACTTCTCCTTTCCCCTTGCTGAATCAAGAAGGAGGAGACGTCCCCGGGCTATACATGTGTTGAACGCGGAGGCACCGTCCGTTCGGCGATTGATCGGATCTTCCGCGATTTGAATCGCCGCGAGTACGACTCCATCAATCGCGTTCTTGTAACACTTCTACTTAGCGATCTTCAAGGGTATGAAGACGCACTCCCTCTCTATCATTGCTGGCATCTCCTAGATTGATCTTGGTGATACGTAGGAAAATTTTGAATTATTACTACGTTCTCCAACAATTAGGGTGAATCAATCTCAATGGAGAAAAAGGAGGTGAAGCGGAGCTTCAAGTCAAGCCGGGGGCACCGCTATGAGTGGCAGTGAGGCATGGGGCCACATGCGAGGCTGAGCATGGACGAGCCGGAGCTGGTGACGAGGCAACTAGTGGAGGTGGGTCCACTGGTTGGCTGGTGCAGGTGGGGGACCTTGAGACGGCATGACGAGTGGCAGCGAAGCGTGTCGTTGCAGCCAGAGGAGAGGTAGTGAAACCTGGAGGCGAGCAATGGAGGAGGGACCGTTCAAAGAGAAAAAAAGCTGGAGGAAGAAGGACAACGGTTGGATCTTAATCCAAACAAATATCGAAAGTACACTTATGCAAAGTGAATTTCAGGCGACTTAGTCCTTAATTAACTAATTTATTAAGTAGGGATGCATGAGCATGCATCAAAACATATGAGTATGTATTTCCTCCATTTTTGTTTACTCAATTATCTTAAGTCAAATTTTGTAAATTTTGACCAAGTCCATAAAAAACATATTAACATCTATACACTTTATCGGTACTATTGGGTTCATCGTTCAATATATTTTCACACCATATATATTTGTTATTGTAAATTTTTATATTGTTCTCCATAAATCTGGTCAACTTTATAAATTTGGACTTAAACTAAATTAAATATGCAGAGTAAATTTGGACGCAGTGACCTGGCTCCCAGGTGTAGATGCTCCCGCCGGTGAACAGTAAAATTGTAAAAATAACAAACAAATTTAAAAATCCAAATAATTTAGGCATGCAAGATGCTCTAATGTGTGATGCTCATGTCAAATTTGGTGGTGTTTGGACATTTGAGTAGCTCTTAACAAAAACAAAATTCAGGCTTGTGAGAAAGTAAAAAAAATGCATTGTTCGAAGCTCATTTTGTCTTTCTGCCACGAGCTTCTGGAATCTCATTTACCCATGATAGTTTGCACCCTGACACACTCAAGCATCTTGCACGAAAAAAAACTGAATTTTTAATTTTTTTATGGTAATTTTACTGTTCATCAAATGGAGATGAGCCGGGGCTCAAATTGAATTTTTGAGTAATTCTCTACTACTCAAAATTCAAACATACGTAAGGTTCCTCTTCCTGTCAGGTAAAACTCTTTATCAACCGTTTTCCCCCTCCCACCATGTACCTTCACCGATTTGTTTCGTCCAATCATTTTTTGTTCACCACACCATAATTGACCGCACCTTCCCGTACGTCCCACAATCGCATCAATTAACTTCTCTTTTGCACCACCGCATCAATTCCACCTTAATTGACTTAACTTTTGCGTTAATTTCTTATATCACGTGATTTACTTACCTTACATATCAGTTCCATAATTTAAGTAGTACTCCACGACAATGCATGACACATCCCAGATTTTTTTTTATTTGGGTATGTTTAGGTTATTTGTTGTACACGTTTGATTTGTATCGGCTCACATGTGTTATGGAATTAGGAGATCATGCCCGAATCTATGAGAATGCCTGGGTTTTGAAAAGTTTGGATTTTCTGAAAATGTGATTCATATATCTCCTTCTTCTCATTCTGACTTAGCCGAAGAAGCCAAGCTGCAGACTCCACGACAATCCTGACAGGCTTGCCAGTTTATTTTTAATCTATTATTGTCGTGCTGAAAATTATTTGGCACCATAGCAATCGCACGGGTAATTATACCTAGTAAATAAAAACAGGGGGAGTGGCAAGGTGCATGGACGACAAACATGTCAGTCAGGAATAGTGAATCCACATGTTCTATGAGGCAATAGCATTATCTGTAGTAACTGACCTTAAGTGCGTAGGCAGATGAGGACCCTACCTGCCGGTGGCTAGTACTACAGTATCTTTTGAAAACGTGGTGGATCGTCGTCCAGCATCATCCAGTACACCCAGTACTGAGTACACCCTGCACAGATTTGGAGCTAGGCAGCTAGCTGCTTCATGGAAATGGCCAACCGAACCGTCCAGT